>NC_090737.1:18902182-18909682 GCF_036898095.1 Palaemon carinicauda
CTGAATCTCCAAATGTCTTCAGAAGAAATAGCCGTAGACTTAGCATAGAGTTCTGAATGTGTCCAGAACGGAATCTTCACGGAGCTGTGCATCAAATCACGTAATTTATTATTATGATTATGATTATGATTATGATTATTATCATAATTATTATTAGGGCCTATTGAAACCAGAGAAAAAAAGAGAATTTTTCGCGAGTCCTAAACGGCTTCGAGAGAAAATCTTCGTGCATCTCCTAAAGAATTCAGAAGAAATTTCCATAGACTTAGCAAGGAATTCTGAATGATTCCAGAAATCTCTGAACGATTTCGGAAGAAAATCATCCTGAATCTCCTCTCCAAATGACTTCAGAAGCAATAGCCGTAGACTTAGCATAGAGTTCTGAATGACTCCAGAACGGAATCTTCCCGGAGCAATTCTGAAAGGCTCCGCCCCGGATTCCAAAAGACTTCTGAAGACCTGATCTCTCTCTCTCTCTCTCTCTCTCTCTCTCTCTCTCTCTCTCTCTCTCTCTCTCTCTCTCTCTCTCTTTTCTTTCTTTAAACATACCTTGCAACACCTCACGATCTGTATGTACTGTAGCTATGGAAGTTTACGCAGTGAACATTGGGAGGAGGATTTCACTTTACTCACAGAGCTCGCGTTCTGGCGGAACATGTAACTGACTGGGAATTTTGCTACAGCTTGAGGATGAACTGGAGGCTATTCGGAACACCTTCATCTACAGATAGTTTGGATAGGTGCTGCTGAAGTTGGCGAGCTTTGAAGATCATAATGTAGGCGCCTTGAAGGATAATTTGCTTGCGGTTTAGCGACGATGTCCTATAATTGGATTGTATTGGTCCAAAGCGGCGAACGACGTGTGTTTCTTCAAAATTCGGCATTGAAGATAGAACATATCAGGACGGCTTTGGTAAATATATTGTGTTGCTCTTCGTTGACTTTAGTATGATGGCGTATAGTGTATGCCAAGAAATCAATGGCATCAATGTCTTTACCCATCGCCCTTATAGGTAAAGACATGAAAGCCATCGATTTCTCCGAGGAATCTGACGAACCGAGGACAAACAGCACTGAAATGTCTCTTGAAAACTCGAAGGAGACTAGCGAACTAAGCAAAGAAGATCTTGAAAAACTATGAAAGACAGAAGAGAATAGAGAAGGGAAGCCTTTATATGAAGTATAAAAAATATCCTCTAATTATAGAGGTAAGTCACCTAAAAACGGAGGTCAAATAGCCTCTACTATTAATTACTTAAAACAGAGGTCTCAAAGAGCCTTTAGTGCTAGAAATAAAGCACCCAAAGATGAAGGTCAAAAAGCTTTTAATGTTAGAGGTAAGGGAATTAAAATAAAGGTCAAAGAAACTCTAATTCTAGAGTATAGCACCTCAAAATAAAGGTCAAGAACCTCTAATGGTAAAAAGTAAGGAGCCTCAAAACAAAGGTTAAAGAGCCTCTAATGTTAAAAGTAAGGACCCTCAAAATAGAGGTCAAAGACCTTCTAATGCTAAAAGGAAGGCGCCTCAAAATAGAGGTCAAAGAACCTCTAATACTAGAAGTAAGGAGCCTGAAAACAGAGGTCAAAGAGCCTTTAATGCTAAACGTAAGAAGCCTCAAAATAGAGGTCAAAGAGCCTCTAATGCTCAAAGTAAGGAGCCTCAAAATAGAGGTCAAAGAGCCTCTAATGCTAAAAGTAAGGAGCCTCAAAATAGAAGTCAAAGACCCTCTAATGCTAAACGTAAGGAGACTCAAAATAGAGGTCAAAGAGCCACTAATGCTAAACGTAAGAAGCCTCAAAATAGAGGTCAAAGATCCTCTAATGCTTAAAGTATGGAGCCTAAAAATAAAGGTGGAAGAGCCTCTAATGCTAAAAGTAATGAGCCTCAAAACAGAGGTCAAAGAACCTCTAATGCTAAGCATAAGAAGCCTCAAAATAGAGGTCAAAGACCCTCTAACGCTAAATTTAAGGAGCCTCAATATAGAGGTCAAATGCCCTCTAATGCTAAAACTAAGGAGCCTCAAAATAGAGGTCAAAGAGCCTCTAATGATAAAAGTAAGGAACATCAAAACAGAGGTCAAAGACCCTCTAATGCTAAAAGTAAGGAGCCTCAAAATACAGGTCAAAGACTCTCTAATGCTAAAAGGAGTCTCAAAATAGAGGTCAAAGAGCCTCTAATGATAAAAGTAAGGAGCCTCAAAATAGAGGTCAAAGACCCTCTAATGCTAAAAGTAAGGAGCCTCAAAATAGAGGTCAAAGACCCTCTAATGCTAAACGTAAGGAGCCTCAAAATACAGGTCAAAAACCCTCTAATGCTAAAAGCAAGGAGCCTCAAAATAGAGGTCAAAGACCCTCTAATGCTAAACGTAAGGAGCCTCAAAATACAGGTCAAAAACCCTCTAATGCTAAAAGCAAGGAGCCTCAAAATAGAGGTTAAAGACCCTCTAATGCTCAAAGTAAGGAGCCTCAAAATAGAGGTCAAAGAGACTCTAATGCTAAACGTAAGGAGCCTCAAAATAGAGGTAAAAAACCTTCTAATGCTAAACGTAAGGAGCCTCAAAATAGAGGTCAAAGACCTTCTAATGTTAAACGTAAGAAGTCTCAAAATAGAGGTCAAAGACCTTCTAATGCTAAACGTAAGGAGCCTCAAAATAGAGGTCAAAGACCCCCTAATGCTAAAAGTAAGGAGCCTCAAAATAGAGGTCAAAGACCCTCTAATGCTAAACGTAAGGAGCCTCAAAATACAGGTCAAAGACCCTCTAATGCTAAAAGCAAGGAGCCTCAAAATAGAGGTTAAAGACCCTCTAATGCTCAAAGTAAGGAGCCTCAAAATAGAGGTCAAAGAGACTCTAATGCTAAACGTAAGGAGCCTTAAAATAGAGGTAAAAAACCTTCTAAAACTAAACGTAAGGAGCCTCAAAATAGAGGTCAAAGACCTTCTAATGTTAAACGTAAGAAGTCTCAAAATAGAGGTCAAAGACCTTCTAATGCTAAACGTAAGGAGCCTCAAAATAGAGGTCAAAGACTCTCTAATGCTAAATGTAAGGAGCCTCAAAATAGAGGTCAAAGAGCTTCTAATGCTAGAGGTAAAGCACTTCAAATTAGAGATCAAAGAACATATAATGCTAAGATTATAGCACCTCAAAATAGAGGTTATAGAGCCCTTAATACTAAAGGTATGGCACCTCAAAATAAGAGCTTAAATATCCTCTAATGTTGGAAGTATGGCACCTCAAAATAAAAGGTCAAAGAGCCTCTAATGCTAGAAGTATGGTACCTCAAAATAGAGGCCAAATAGTCAGGCCTATTCTTTGTATATTCACCGTACGCATTGGTTTCCTGCTCGCCCAGCGCTTTTCTTCGCTTTCACCAAAACTGTGCTTCAGCAGAAACTGAGCACCAGCAGCATCCTGTGCACCAACACTCCAGTACTCTCTTCGCACCCGTGCGAGAGGCAAAAAGAATTAAAACTTTTTGACAGTTTAAAATCGCCCCGTTCCCCTCCCCGCAAATGCATGACAGCATGCCCGCCGAGCAAAAAAGGAAGAGACTTCACAGAAGGGTTCAAGATCCCGAAGATTCCATCTTCCAAGGCGAATCAAATGATTCCCCTGAAAAAAAGGAAAGATGAATACTGTGAAGAACTGCAGAGTATAATAGGTGAGAACCTAGAGAGATATGAAAATTGTGATTAATGACGTTAATGCTAAAGTTGGAAGGAATAATCAAGGAATAGAAAATGTGATGGGTGTTGAGGTTCTTGGCGAAGTTTTAAATGAAAATGGGGCACATTTTATAAGTTATTGTTCAACAAACAATCTTGTTACTGGAGGTACTCTTTTCCAGCCAAGGAGATCTACAAATATACAAGGACATCACCATGAGGCAATTACAAATAAATAGATCACATAGCCATTGATAAAGAGAGAAGGAGGACTCTGGGAAATGTAACAAGCTATAGAGGTGCAGTTATTGGTAGTGATCACCTGTTCCCCATTGCCACACAAATATTAAAACTGAAAGAACCCAACAGAAATGTAGATTACCTAAGTTTGATACAACTAAGCTTCTAGAGGATGAGCACAGAAATCTTTGTAACTGAATGTAGGAATCGATTTACAGTCTTAAGAGACTTTAAGAGACGAAGTTTTGGGACATGCAGTTACAAGGAGAAACCATGGATATCAAATGATACTTGGGATACTATAAAAAGAAGACAAAGACAGAAATTGATTTCTTAAAGTTTTCGAGGAAGTAATGAAAATTACAAGGTAGAGAATGCCAAGTATTTCAGTACTGATAGTGAGGTTAAAAGAAATATCGGGAATGATTGGAAAGAATATTTAGACAGGAAAGCAGATGAGGCTGACAAAGCTATGAATTCACGGAGTGGCTTTGTTGTAGGAATTGCTTGGAATTATTAATGAAATCTCTACGGAAAAAATAAGCATATACCCATAAAAAACAAAGATGGATCTGTTATAACAAAAGAACATGAAGAAAAGTAACGTTGGATTGAACACTTTAATGAGGTCATGAATAGGAAATACGAAGGGAATAATTTGGTTGATATACCTGAAACGGATGAGGACCTTGATGTGCCCATGAATGAATTAGATGTGTTTGAAGTCGAAGCTATTCTTAAAAAAAAACTCAAAAAGATGGAAAGCCCCTGAATACAAAGGAATAACTGCTGAGATGATATTGCCTGAAAATGAAGCGACTCCCAGATTACCTACAAGATTATTTTGTAGAATGTGGCGTGAAGAGGCAAAGCCTTATGTATGGGAGCTAAGAGTGCTGGTGAAAATGACAAAAAAAAAAGATCTGACTGATTGCAATCATTACAGAGGCATCAAACTTACGTCAGCTGTCATGAAAATATGTAGAATGCTCATTCTAAAGAGACTAGAGAGAAAGATTGAGGAAAAGTTGAGAGATGAACAAGCAGGATTTAGAAAAGGTAGAAGTTGTACTGACCAAATTTTCATTAAGATATGTGGTACAATAATATGTAGAATATAGAATTCCAGTTTTAATGGTACAGGTGGGCTATGAAAAAGCTTTTGATTATGTGCTCTGGCAAATTTTGTGGAGAGTCCTGCTACATTATGGAGTTCCTCTCAAATATGTAAATTTAATTGTCTCTTCATAAGCATAGCATATGCAAAGTTAATGTTAGTGGCGTCTTATCAAACGAATTTCCAGTGAAAAGTGGAGTACTATAAGGGAATGTGTTGTTACCTATGTTGTTTATCCTCCTCATAGATTTTGTAATGCATAGATCGGTTGGGGATGGTGGAGAAGGATTGGACTGGACTGGTAACAGAAAATTAGGAGACCTAGAGTACGCTGATGACGCTGTCCTAATTAGCAGAACACCACAGGGCTTGGAAAGCTTGCTTATCAGAATGCATGAAATATCACATGAGGTTGGGCTCTCGAGATAAATAGAAGAAAGACAGATGATGAGAACGGAATATGCAATGGAAGATGAAATATCTTTGGAAGGATAAAGGATTAATGAGGTACAATTATTTAGATATTTAGAAACTATGATATCTAATATAGGAGCTTTAGAATTTGAGTTTAATGGAAGATTGTAAAAAGCAAATCAGAGGATGGCTAGGTTAGGTCAAATTTGGAAATCAGGTCGCCTAAAATTACATATAACCAGGCTATATATCAGTTTAGTGAGATCGGTGTTACTGTATGGTCGTGAATTTTGGTATATTAATGAAACTCATTTTGTAGATTTGAGAACAAAGCCCTCAGAAGAATATTGGGTGTTAAATGACAGCACAGGATTAGAAATGAAACTAAGAGAGATTACTCGAGCGCCACATGTGGATGAGATTATGGTGAGGGGTAGATGGAGAAGGTTTGGGGATGCTCTTTGTTCTGCCTAAGACACATTAGTTCACCAAACTTTAAACTGGCCTCCACAAGGCACTATAAGAGTTGGAAGACTCAGGACTATAAAGCATGAAGTAGGATATTGTGATTGAAGAAGTATTGAATTAAAAGCTGAAGATAGAGACGACTAGCGAAATCTAATTGAGGCCCTTTGCGTCAATAGCTTTGGAAGAAGATGATGAAAATGATGGGTGGGCAGTGGCTTCAAGCATCTAGTTCAAGGCAAGTCACTTAGCCTCCTTCTTCCTCTAAAAACCCTTTTGTTGCTCTACCAATGCAACGATCCTTAATATCTTCTAAAATAATTTGAATTTCTTTTTTATTTCTTTTATTTTAGGTATAAATAAATCCTTATCATTCACTATCGGGACTATCCCAGCAGTTCAATTATCACAATTTATTACCCTGGTCAATTTAGATTTTTTTTTATTTACGTTAGTGTTTGCAGACATTTTTTTTCTTAAAGAATCGAGAGATATTTGGTTGCTTTTTATTTCCATGATTTGTCATGTTTCTATCTCTCTTTCTTTGTGATTTTCCTTTTATTTTTCTTCATTTCATCTTCTTTTCTTAAATCTTCGATTGTATCCCTTTCTTTAATAGGTAAAAGTATCTCTTTGATGGCTCGTTCATAGTATGAGGTAACAATGATAAGAATAAAATGAATAGGTACAACTTAGGACGAATATTGTTTATGAGATAGCTTTGCCCCTCCTTGGTGTATCTATCATGCTCTTCACTCTAATGTTGCTCCATTTAACACCATATAAAAAAGGCAACATGACAGTTAGTAGGAACAGTGAAAATATATTTCATTTCAATTCCTGAAATTTTCACTTGGATATGTGAATTATTATAGGAACAATGTATATAGTACAGTTTTTTTTTTTTTTAGATATTTCTAGCATTTGGGTTGACACCCCTCTCGAGGATGTTACCATGTTTTGGTCAATCTTTTTGAATGTTTCACCCCCTGAGTGTCAACAGCTTTAAGAGTGTCCCCAGTATTAAATAACTTTTTGAAAATCATATCATAAGCATCGAGCTAGAAAGAAACTTTTTTTTTTTTTTTTAATGTAACTCTCAGGGTGTCACTCACTTTAAGGGTGTCACCTTGGGCAGACACCCCTTTTACTGAGCCCCTTATGTCTTATTTTGATTTTTTATGATTACATAAATGCATATTTATACATAAAAGTATATTTGTGTGCTCGAATACAAAGTTTGATTTAGATATTCATATAGTAAGGTAAAACTGGACAGTTTTCAAAACCATGGTCAGGCAACATTGGACAGGCAAACTTCTCACTTTTTTCTTGCCGAGGCAAAATTGGACAATCTTAGATTCCGGGCACAAAAAATTTATGTAAGTCTATCATTTTTTTTAGCATATTTATATTGATAGGGACCACAAATTGTCATAGTTTGCACAACTGAGCGTTGGCGCTTAACGGAGATACAGACGTGTCCAAAATTGCCTCACTGTCCAAAATTGCTTCGCCTCTGAGATATTTTTTTTTTATTACTGTAATACGAGAATTTCTAATTCTTTGATGATTATGAAACAAGCCATTTTTATAGATG
>NC_090737.1:18916368-18946368 GCF_036898095.1 Palaemon carinicauda
TAATCTTTCTTTTCTCTTTCTCTCTTTGTCAGGGGCTGTCATCTGCAGTGATTAATATTCGATTTTAGTCTGAAAATCGTGGCCTTTGCGACACCCTTAGTAATATCACGTGGACATCTGGTTAGCAATTCTCAGCAATAATCCCTTAATTTGCTGGAAAAAACTAATAGCTTCACATCTGGAAATCTTCTCGGCTGGGCTATTCCTACAGCTAATACAGTAGCTGTGTTATTATCTTAATCCTGAAAAGCATGCGAGACTCCTCCCATGAGATGTTCCCGTGCAACTTTGATTTATTTTGAGGTACACTTGTCCGTCTTATCCCTGCCATACATACCCTCTTTCCCCCCCCCCCCTCCCAACAATCACACCTTTTGCCTACTAACCTCACCTCTCGTAAATCTGTTGGTCTCCTCATATATCGGAAGATTACCAGGAGATCCATAGTGTTAGATAAGGCGTCATGGAATTCCTCACCAACCATGGCACAGATCCATGGTTGCTCTACTGTAGTTTCTAATAGTCATTGTAAGTCGAGAAGTTTTCTCGGTAAAGGTTCAGGAAAAGAGGCCTTTTTACCGATTCGGATTCGTGTTTCATGGTCAAATTGAGAGAGAGAGAGAGAGAGAGAGAGAGAGAGAGAGAGATCCCTGCATTTTTGTCTGCGAAAAGATGCAGCAAAGAAGGTGCTACTCGCCGGTTTGCGGTAGAGATTGCTGCTGCTGCCCCGACTCTTAACACGTTTACAACGCTTACAGAAGGCTTCAGGCACAACCTGGGCCTCTGTAACGTTTACAACGATTCCAAAAGTCGAAAATCTCCAACGAGAGGACAAATTGCACTCATAGCCTGCCACAGACCTGTCAAAACGCTCTCTAGAGGCCATTTTCGATACTACATGCACAGTTTACACTTACTGCCGGATCTTAGCAGCATCTAGAACGCTTCCCCAGAGAACTTCAAATCATTCATTCTAGAACACTTCCAGGAGGCGCCACTCACTGCTTTTTAAGACCAAAATTCCCCTAAAAGCAGTTCTCTCTCTCTCTCTCTCTCTCTCTCTCTCTCTCGTAGAAGAGAATACAAATATAAACTACTATTTAACACCAAAATTCCCATAAAAGCAGTTCCACGACGTCTCTCTCTCTCTCTCTCTCTCTCTCTCTCTCTCTCCCAAGAACAAACGTTTTATTTATATGAAAATGAATATCCCGAACACTAAAATCACAACAGCACCGTCGCTAAGAGACATTCAGCACAACAGAAAATCAAGAGAGAATCAATAAGCCAAATGATTCATATCCGTTTGCCTTGAATGAGCCTCTTGTTCCCACAGTCGAGCGATAAATAAGAATAAAAAAAAGAGAAGAGCTCAAGGAAGTTCCAGCCATGATTGTTTCGAGATTGTGAACCAATCCTTCCGGCAACTTTTTTTTTTCTCTGGGAAGTTTGGCGAAGTCGAGCGGAAACTTGAGACAAAAACTCTTGCATTAAAAAAAGTGACGCACGCGGCACAGTTGGTGTTTTGGGCAGGGGGTAAGAGGAGGAGGGGAAAGGGGGTAAGGGGGAGGATGTAAGAGGAGGAGGGCAGTGGCACCGGTTGTTCAGGATAAATCCCTTCAATGCGAAGACTTACGAAAAGAAATATTTCCAAAAACAGGAAACTATTCACGTTTACCTAGAGTAGAAATAATATTTGTACTTTGGAACTTATATCTTTATAAACAAAAAATTGTAAGGCGAAGATGTATTAAAAGATATTTTGTTCCTAAAATCAAAATTTTCGATACAAAATGAGACTTTCAAAAACCTATATGTAAGGCCATTAAGTCGAACTGGAATATAAAACATCAGTAAAAATAGCATCGTTGTAAGGAAACTCGACGTTTCTATAGCTGTCAACACGTTTCTGACACGCATTTTCTATAATTGATAACGCATCTAACAAACACCAATCTTATGAATATTTCAAATATGGTAATCTAAGACCCGTGCTATTCATTCTCCCTTCTTTTCATGATTCCAACAAAACCTTATAAGGGATTTAAAACCAAAAAGTCCAATGACTTCAGTTTTTCATAATTTTTTCCCTTAGATTTATGCATCAATTAAGTAAATTTTTCAGACCTGAAGACAATTTTCTGTTCTGCAAACCTCAATCATAGCTAGGAAACTACTCCAAATTCCTGAAAAATTTTCTATAAAATATTATATATCATATATCAAAATTAATATATTAAAACATTATATATTTAAAGTATGTATCTTCTTCTTTGTCTACATCTTTTCCCACTTCTATGTGGGGTCGATGTTTCTGGTCAGCCTTCTCCATCTACCTCTGTCCCACACCTCATCACCGGTTAATCCCTTTGATCGAAGGTCATCCTTGATACAGTCTAACCAAACTTCGCTTTGGTCTCCCTCTCCTTCTCGTTCCCTGTACCTCCATTTCCATCTCTCTCCTCCCAATATACTGTTCATCTCTTCTCATGACATGACCATACCACCTCAGTCTACATTCTTGGATCTTATCTAATAGTTTTCTAACTCCTGTGGTACCCCTAATTACCTCATTCCGTATCTTATCTCTTCTTGTCACCCCACACATCCATCTCAACATTCTCATCTCCTCCACATCCATCATCTTCTCTTCTGTCTTCTTTATTGCCCAAGTCTCCGCTCCATACATCATTGCGGGTCTCACAACTGTCCTGTGTACTTTACCTTTCAACGTAACCCCTATTTTCCTGTTGCATAGTACTCCACGCACTTTTATTCCAATTCTTCCATTCTGCTTGTATTATGTGGTTTATTTCTGCCTCCAGATCACCATCCTCTGCAACTGTTGATCCTAAATACCTGAAATTTTCAACTCTTTTCAATCTCTCTCCTTGTAAACTAACTCCCCCATTCTTGCCATTTTTCAATCTGAAATACTTTCTTTTTTCTGCTGGTCTTCTGGTCCCCTTTCCTTGTGAATTATCAAAATTGACTTGAAATCGATATAAACCTGTGTGTCTTTGTATATTCCTAGGGAACTAATATACGAATGGCTAGATAAGGGATAAATTTAAAATTAAATCATCATCATCTCCTACGCCATTGACGCATATCATAAGAAAATTACCCGGCCAGGGAAGTAATTATAGAGCCAGAATATACGAATGACACCACACATCTGATAACTTAAGGTGGATATAATTGAATTAACGAGGATATAAAAGCCATCGACTATTTCATACTGATAAGATCAAAGAAGGAATAAATTGAAAGTGAAGGAAGAACAATACCCGACTTTAAAATCAAGAAACAATTAGATGCGCAAACTTATCTAAATTTCATCTCTTTTTCTTACACTATTCAAACAGCAATTATTATTTACCCGCATATTAAAAACGGTTTAGTTCCCCATAAAAAAAAGAAACAAACAAAACCAGCGGGTATGTGCTATAAGGATGCTATAAGGCCAGGGGTTCCAAAAGAGAAAATAGCCCAGTGAGGAAAGGAAAGAAGGAAAAATAAAATATTATAACAGCAACTAAAAGGTCTTAATAGAGAACCGTGGTCTTAATGACTCAGTGTCGTCAATTCCAGCAAGAACCTACGATCGGAAAAACAGACCGAGAAATTTCCTCTCAATTATTCGACAATAATGAAGTCAAGTCCCACCCCCTCCAACAAACGACACCCCCCCCCCCACACACATACACACTGGATGCCTCAGACCTTTCATCAGAGACCTGGAAATCCGCTTAAGAGATGGAGAAGATATTTTGGAACGCAATCCCTCATAAGGGAAGGGCGGAAACATTCTCAGAGAGAGAGAGAGAGAGAGAGAGAGAGAGAGAGGGGGGGGGGGTACTTATCTAACAAGACTAATTTACAAACTACATCAACAAGAAAAGCAGTCGTTTCCGTGTCAATTCGTGTCTGGAAATTTGGCCAGTTTTCACCAGTTCAAATTGGTGATGGTGGGAGATTTTCGTCTGATCTCTCACAGTAAACCAACCTAGTGGGTGGCCCTGATAATGGTGATACGCAAACCCTTTAACAACGTTAAGGTATCCCCACTCAGAAACCAAAACAGTGTATACCTAAACATCCCATCTTTTACCGTAATTACAAAAATTGATTAAACTGACAACCAAATAAAGGATTCTGGAAATTGTATCTTCGGCATATACAGTAAATCTGTAAAGTCCATGTAGGTAATGGAGGTAGCGTGTTAAAATGGTAAGCAGTTCTTCTAGGTAGAGAAGGACACTCCAAAATCAAACCATTGTTCTCAAGTCTTGGGTAGTGCCATAGCCTCTCTACAATGGTCTTCCACTGTCTTCTCTTGCTTGAGGATACACTCGGGCACACTACTCTATCTAATTTCTCTTCCTCCTGTTTTGTTAAAAGTTTTTATAGTTTATATAGGAAATATTTATTTTGATGATGTTACAGTTCTTAAAACATTTTATTTGTCCTTGTTTCCTTTCCTCACTGGGCTATTTTCCCCGTTGGGGCTCTGGACTTATAGCATCCTGCTTTTCCAACTAGGGTTATAACTTAGCAAGTAATAATAATAATAATAATAATAATAATAATAATAATAATAATAATAATAATATTTCCTTTTATAGATTATATCAAAGACAGACAGACAAGCCTAAAAGTTTTACAAGTACTAGCTTATGCATTGCATATATAATTACAACGTTGAAATAGTGCGTAATCACGTCAGTGGTCTTACAGTAAGTATAATGGTTTAGGCATTAATTACGTATAAATGGTAAAATCAGCATATTTCTTCTGAAAGTTAATAATAACATTAAATTACATAAATGCACATTACCTGTATTTGATAGCTATACAGAAATCATATAATTAGGAGTTGTACATACCTTTCCAAACGTAAGACTTTTTTTTTAGTAACTTAAACGAATAGTAAACAACTATGACTATCATTTCATAAAACTCTCAGAAAAGTAAACATTTACTCATAAGATAAACACACACAATGTATATATATGTATATATATATATATATATATATATACATATATATATCTATACATACAGTATGTGTGTATATATATATATATATATATATATTTATATATACAAACATATATACATATATTATATCTATATATGTATATATATATATATATATATACATTAAAATGGTATGCATGTATATGTGTACATATCTATATATATATGTATATATATAATATATATATACACACACATCCATACCTTTATATTACTGTATATATATATATACATATATTCATTTTTATACATATATACACACACATATATATGAGTGTGTGCATGTGAGTGTGCGCGCGTGCGCTCGAGCAAGGGAAATGTATGCAGATATGTAAAATCACCTAGCACTCAGTTAACCAAAAAATATGTTTGCCACGCATGTGCGGGCACCCCAGAAAGCTATCAAAACTTATGCAATGTGGAGAGAGAGAGAGAGAGAGAGAGAGAGAGAGAGAGGAGAGAGAAGCATTATTCCCAACTTGTTATCCAACCCGAGAGACGGCTCTTTGCGAAGGGTCCTCGGCACACTTGACGAACCGAAGGACGACAATATGTAAATACTTCTTCATCAACCAAACACAAATATTTTTCGCATAAGTTCATTCCGAATCTGCGGTAAGTGTCGAGAGGGGGAAGGGAGAAGAAAGGCAGGTGGAGGGGAGAAGAGGGAAAATAGGGGACGGGGAAGGGGAAAAGGGAAGGGGGGAAGGGAGGGGGAAGAAAGTGAGACGGGAGGAAGAAGGTGAGAAGGGGGGAAGGAGGAGAGAAGGGGGAAGGAGGGGAGGGGGAAGAAAGGGAGAGGAAAGGGGGAAGGGAAGGAAGAGGGGGAATTGGAAGGAAGGAGGAAGGGGGAAGGGGGGGAAGAATTGGGGGAAGGAGGAAGGTAAGGAGCATGGGGAGGATGGGGAAGAAGAGGAGGGGGAAGGAAAGGGGAAGAGGGGAAGGGGAAGGAGATAAGGGAGAAGAAATGGGGAAATGGTGAAAGGGGGTAGGAGAGGAGGGGGAAGGAAAGAGGTAAGGGGGAAGGAGAAAATGGGGGGAAAGGGAAGGAGGGGCAAGGGAAAGGGGGATCATTCTCCCCCCCCCCCTCCTCCTCCTTTCCTCATCGGCGTGGAGAAAGGGGAATTGAACGGTTACTAGATTATGCAAGGACTTGAAATCAAGATTAATTGGTCGGAAGAGTTCTCTCAACGACAGAAAGCTTGTTCTGACCAGCAGCAGCGCCAATCTACTCTGATTTGGCCAATTTGAAATTGGGGGAGGGTGGGGGGCCAGGGGATTATTGCCCCGTCGCTAAATGGAAGCTAGCTTTGAGCGGATATACCTGGTAATGGAAATAAAATATGCAATTTGCAATCTGACTATTATAAATGGGATTGGGTGTCTCATAAAAAATAAATAGCCCTGTTGTTATTTTCGTGTCTTTGAATATATAAGTTTTATATCTAACTTAAGATTATTATTATTATTATTATTATTATTATTATTATTATTATTACTAATCGCTAAACTACAACCCTAGCTGGAAGAGCAGGATGCTATAAGCTCAAAGCCTCCAAATGGGGAAAATAGCCCAATGAGGAAAGGAAATAAGGAAATAACTACAAGAGAAATAATGTGACAATAAAAAATATATTAGGAAACAATAGCATTAAAATAGATCTTCCATTTATAGACTATAAAAATTTTAAAAAGCAAGAGGAAAAGAAATAAGATAGAAAAGTGTGCCTCAAGCAAGAGAACTCTACCCCAAGACAGTGGAAGACCATGGTACATAGGTTATTGCACTATCCAAGATTAAAGAACAATGGTTTGATTTTGCTGTGTCCTTCCCCTAGAAGAGCTGCTTACCATAGCTAAAGTCTCTTCTACCCTTACCAAGAGGATAATAAATGCTGAACAATTATAGTGAAGTAATTAACCTCTTGAGTGAAGAAGAATTAGATATTAGAAAGCGATCATTTAACCAAAGGTGAAACAAATGTTGACATTTTATTTTACAACTCAAATGAACATATATGTTTCACGTGAAGGCCGGCGAACTGGCTACCATATTGTTTTCATTACCGAGGAAGTACAGAGCGAAATGACAGGCCAAAGACCAAAGGTATCACGGAACAAGAAAAAGAGAATCCCAAAGTTAAGAAGACGAGATAAATTACCTAAATCTTTTTGATTAAGACTTCTTTAAGGATTCGACTTCCTTTCCATCTACTACTACTATTACTACTACTAGCATTACTATTAGTGCTATTACTATTACTAGTGCTAGTACTACTATTAGTACTAGTACTATTACTAGTACTACTGCTAGTAATAGTACAACTATTAGTACCAGTAATAATAATAATAATAATAATAATAATAATAATAATAATAATAAAAGCTTCTTGATGAGAAAGGTTCCTCCCTGAATTTGATTTCAATCTGAAGTGCGCACTGAAGCTCCGATCCACATTGCAATTATGACGTAGCAGTCAAGCATTTTTAATGGAATAAGGGCAAGGCGTTCTTGCAGCCCAGAGATAAGCGAAAACATAATGCTTTAATGCGGATTAACCATTATCATGTGGTGGCCGATGTGGTAACGTCCCTGTCTAGTGAACACCAGACGGGGGTTCGAGTCCTGCTCAAACTCGTTAGTTTCTTTGGTCGTTGCAAGCTCACCATCCTGGTGAGTTAAGGATAGGAGGTTTGTGAGTCTATAGGTCTACCTGCTGATTCATCAGCAGCCTTTGCCTGGCCCTCCTTGGTCCAAGCTTGGATGGAGTGTGTGTGTGTGTGTGTGTTGTATGACTGTGTGTACATTATACCAGGCAGTGTATGAAATCTTCCACATGATTAGTTGCTTCAAACATAGCTTCTTGAGAAGCCTCTCTCCGATTTCTGAGCAATTAATTTAGGATAAAGACGCTAATCCTATCCTCTTCCAAAAAGAATGACAACACTATACTGACTTATATAATGTCAACTAAAGCAAGATGGATTTTTCAGGATCCAAACGTCTGTATATGTATATGTATATATACATATATATATATATATATATATAATATGTATATGTATATATACATATATATATATATATATATATAAGAAGATGAATTTGTCAGGATTCAAACCTCTCTCTCTCTCTCTCTCTCTCTCTCTCTCTCTCTCTCTTTGTATACATTATATATAATATATATATATAATATATATATACTGTATATACTGTAATACTGTATATAGGTAGTAGGATGGCCAGGACACCAGCCGCCCGTTGAGATACTACAGCTAAAGAGTTATTGGGTCCTTTGACTGGCCAGACTGTACTACACTGGATCCTCTCTGCTTACGGTTCTTTCCTTTTGCCTACACATACACCAAATAGTCTGGCCTATTCTTTACAGATTCTCTTCTGTCCTCATGCACCTGACAACACTGAGATTACCAAACAATTCTTCTTCATCCAAGGGGTTTACTACTGCACTGTAATTGTTCAGTGACTAGTTTCCTCTTGGTAAGGGGTAGAAGAGAGACTTTAGCCATGGTAAGCAGCTCTTCTAGGAGAAGGACATAGCCTCTGTACCATGGTCTTCCACTGTCTTGGATTAGAGTTCTCTTGCTTGAGGGTACACTCGGGCACACTATTCTATCTAATTTTTCTTCCCCTTGTTTTGTTAAAGTTTTAATAGTTTATATAGGAAATATTTATTTTAATGTTATTACTTTTCTTAAAATATTTTATTTTTCCTTGTTTCCTTTCCTCGCTGGGGCTAATTTCCCTGTTGGGGCCACTGGGCTTATAGCATTCTGCTTTTCCAACTAAGGTTGTAGCTTAGCAAATAATAATAATAATGATAATATATATATATATATATATATACATATATATATACAAGCACACACACACACACACACACATATATATATATATATACAAGCACACACACACACACATATATATATATATAAAACTGAAACTAGATGCATTTTTAGTATTCAAGCCTATATAAGATTGAAACAAGACGGATTTTATGTCAAATAATCGATTCCTGCAGTACAAGAACCAGTTTTGGAAGCAGGTGGAGAGGCGAAACTGCTTAGCACTGGATAGGACATTCGTGACTGGAATAAATAAATCCAAATCGCGTATTTAAATAACAATAAGAAGAAAATCAATAAGATAAAGAATTTTTCCAATGCGCAGAATTCCTAAGACTCCAACTAGATCTCTGAGGCGTGGCTTATTCAAAAATGACCGCACCTTAACTTACTCTATATTCAATTTTTCTTAATGAGGCGCATTTGCACCGACTCGCAGCGGTGCCCTTTTAGCTAGGAAAAGTTTCCTGCTATCTGATTGGTTAGAATTATCTTGTCCAACCAATCAGCGAGCAGGAAACTTTTCCGAGCGAAAAGGGCAACCCTGCGAGTCCGTGCAAATATGCCTCACTAAAAAAAAAGTTGACTATAGTGTGATAAACGCCGAACGTATTTGTATGCACGCTACTTCCAAAACATATTCTGAACGTTCGCATGTTGCTTTAAAATTGGGTTAAAACTTTTACATGAAGAGCATTTTCCATACTTAGCTGTACTTTATAAATTGTACTTAATAAGCTGTGCTTTAGAGAAGAAACTTGAAACAGATTTCCAGAAATATCGACCCTGCATAGCAGGAAAAGCTTTAGTAGAAGAAGAAGAAGAAGAAGAAGAAGAAGAAGAAGAAGAAGAAGAAGAAGAAGAAGAAGAAAGAAGAAGAAGAGAAGAAGAAGAAGAATAAGAAGAAGCTGTACTTTATAAACTTTCCCCCTAAACATGGGTGCTTTCCCATTGAAGGCAATATACTGAAGTTGGATAATACCGAACAAGCAATTTCTTACGAAATACATTATATAACTGATATCGTGCAGTAGTAAGTGCTATATCGAGTATTCACATTCAAAATAACTTACTAATTTGAGAACATTCTAAATTTTAAGAGTAATGTAACATGCATATCGAATCTCTATAGCTTGAGTTATGTATATATCCTTAAAATGTCACATAAGAAACACGTGATTTTAGTAAATGATATAAATTCAATAGCAAAAGGGCATTTACGTTTACTCACGCACATCGTCATTGAGCCTCTTGCTGGTTTTTGGCTCTTAAGTATACGTGTATATACATACACACAAAAAGCACACTTGAGAAAACTGAAGAAGATGGAAACACAAGATAATTCCTGTAGGAAACAATTTGACGTCACTAAGGTACTTGCCTTCAAATGAAACTTGCCTTACAGAGATGTTCCAAAACACACACACACACACACACACACACATATATATATATTATATATATACCTGTATATATATGTATACATAAATATAAATATATATATATATATATACACTATATATATATATATATAATGTATCTATATATATATATATATATACACATATATATATGTATATATATAAATATATATATATATATATATATATTTATACACATATATATATGTATATATATAAATATATATATATATATATATACATATATATGTATATATATAAATATATATATATATATACATATATATATATATATGTATATATATATATAACATACATACATATAAATTTTATATATTTATATAAATATATATACATATATATATAATAAATAATATATATATATATATATATATATATATACATATATATATAATATATATATATATACATATATATGCAACAACATCCCCAAGTAGCCACCACGCCTCCCCAATATAACAAGAGTGTCAAAAGCATTATTACCAACCTTGACGTCAAATATCACTTTCTAATTCGTCTCTGACACGCAAACATTCCACCAACGCTCAATTCCTCCCCCTAAATATTTTCATTATTGAGATCCGTTGATTGACAGGGACTGGTTTGGTCAATACCGTCACGTGGATTGCTACAGTGGCTTACTTCATCGCTTTATTATTTACACTCTTTGTGTTGGGGAAAGAAGGCTTTCATGGCTTGCTTTTGGAATGATGACTTTCATGCCTTGATTTGGAATGATGGCTTTCATGCCTTGACTTGGAATGAAGCCTTTCATGGCTTGCTTTAGGAAGGACGTTTTTCATGGCTTGATTTGGAATGACAGCTTTCATGCCTTTATTTTGGAATGATGGCTTTCATGCCTTGATTTTGGAATTATGGCTTTCATATCTTGATTTGGATTGAAGCCTTTTATGGCTTGCTTTTGGAATGACGTTTTAAATGGCTTGATTTGGAATGACGACTTTCGTGGCTTGCTTTTGGAATGACGGCTTTCATGGCTTGCTTAGAAATGACGTTTTTCATGACTTGATTTGGAATGACGGCTTTCATAGCTTGCTTTTGGAATGATGGCTTTCATGCCTTGATTTGAAATGACGCCTTCCATGGCTTGCTTTTGGAATGACGGCTTTCAAGACTTGCTTTTGGAAAGACAGCTTCCATGGCTTGCTTTTGGAATGACGGCTTTCATGGCTTGCTTTAGGAATGACGTTTTTCATGTCTTGATTTGGAATGACGGCTTTCATGGCTTGCTTTTGGGATGATGACTTTCATGCCTTGATTTGGAATGACGGGTTTATTGGCTTGCTTTTGGAATGACAGCTTTCATGCTTTGATTTTGGAATTATGGCTTTCATGTCTTGATTTGGAATGAAGGCTTTCATGGCTGGCTTTTGGAATGACGGCTTTCATGGCTTGCTTTTGGAATGACGGCTTTCATGCCTTAATTTGGAATGATGACTTTCATGCCTTGACATGGAATGAAGCCTTTCATGGCTTGCTTTTGGAATGAGAGCTTTCATGATTTGATTTTGGAATTATGGCTTTCAAGTCTTGATTTGGAATGACGGCTTTCATGGCTTGCTTTTGGAATGATGACTTTCATGCCTTGATTTGGAATGACTTTCATGCCTTGACTAGGAATGAAGCCTTTCAAGGCTTGCTTTTGGAATAAGAGCTTTCATGATTTGATTTTGGAATTAGGGCTTTCATGTCTTGATTTGGAATGACGGCTTTCATGGCTTGCTTTTGGAATGATGACTTTCATGCCTTGATTTGGAATGACGGCTTTCATGGCTTGCTTTTGGAATGACGGCTTTCATGGCTTGCTTTTGGAATGATGACTTCCATGGCTTGCTTTTGGAATGTAATTTTTCATGGCTTGATTTAGAATGACGGCTTTCATGGCTTGCTTTTGGAATGATGACTTTCATGCCTTGACTTGGAATGAAGCCTTTCATGTCTTGCTTTAGGAATGACGGCTTCCATGGCTTGCTTTTGGAATGACAGCTTTCATGGCTTGCTTTTGGAATGACAACTTCCATGGCTTGATTTGGAATGACGGCTTTCATGGCTTGCTTTTGGAATGATGACTTTCATGGTTTGCTTTAGGAATGACGGCTTTCATGGTTTGCTTTTGGAATGACGGCTTTCATGGCTTGCTTTTGGAATGATGACTTTCATGGCTTGCTTTAGGAATGACGGCTTCCATGGTTTTCTTTTGGAATGTCGTTTTTCATGGCTTGAATTGGAATGACTGCTTCCATGGCTTGCTTTTGGAATGATGACTTTCATGGTTTGCTTTAGGAATGACGGCTTTCATGGTTTGCTTTTGGAATGACGGCTTTCATGGCTTGCTTTTGGAATGATGACTTTCATGGTTTGCTTTTGGAATGACGGCTTTCATGGCTTGCTTTTGGAATGATGACTTTCATGGCTTGCTTTTGGAATGACGGCTTCCATGGCTTGCTTTTGGAATGACGGCTTCCATGGCTTCCTTTTGGAATGACGGCTTCCATGGCTTGCTTTTGGAATGTCGTTTTTCATGGCTTGATTTGGAATGACGGCTTTCATGGCTTGCTTTTGGAATGATGACTTTCATGCCTTGATTTGGAATGATGACTTTCATGCCTTGATTTGAAATGAAGCCTTTCATGGCTTGCTTTAGGAATGACAGCTTTCATGGCTTGCTTTTGGAATGACTGCTTCCATGGCTTGCTTTTGGAATGACGGCTTCCATGGCTTGCTTTTGGAATGTTGTTTTTCATGGCTTGATTTGGAATGACGGCTTTCATGGCTTGCTTTTGGAATGATGACTTTCATGGTTTGCTTTAGGAATGACGGCTTTCATGGTTTGCTTTTGGAATGACGGCTTTCATGGCTTGCTTTTGGAATGATGACTTTCATGGCTTACTTTAGGAATGACGGCTTTCATGGTTTTCTTTTGGAATGACGGCTTTCATGGGTTGCTTTTGGAATGTCGTTTTTCATGGCTTGATTTGGAATGACGGCTTTCATAGCTTGCTTTTGGAATGATGACTTTCATGGCTTGCTTTAGGAATGACGGCTTTCAAGGTTTGCTTTTGGAATGACGGCTTTCATGGCTTGATTTTGGAATGTCGTTTTTCATGGCTTGATTTGGAATGACGGCTTTCATGGCTTGCTTTTGGAATGATGACTTTCATGCCTTGATTTGGAATGATGACTTTCATGCCTTGACTTGGAATGAAGCCTTTCATGGCTTGCTTTAGGAATGACGGCTTTCATGGCTTGCTTTTGGAATGACGGATTTCATGGCTTGCTTTTGGAATGACAGCTTCCATGGCTTGCTTTTGAAATGTCGTTTTTCATGGCTTGATTTGGAATGACGGCTTACATGGCTTGATTTTGGAATGATGACTTTCATGCCTTGATTTGGAATGATGAGTTTCATGCCTTGACTTGGAATGAAACCTTTCATGGCTTGCTTTAGGAATGACGGCTTTCATGGCTTGCTTTTGGAATGACGTTTTTCATGGCTTGCTTTTGGAATGACGGCTTCCATGGCTTGCTTTTGGAATGTTTTTCATGGCTTGATTTGGAATGACGGCTTTCTTGGCTTGCTTTAGAAATGATGACTTCCATGCCTTGATTGGGAATGATGACTTTCATGCCTTGATTTGGAATGAAGCCTTTCATGGCTTGCTTTAGGAATGACAGCTTTCATGGCTTGCTTTTGGAATGACAGCTTTCATGGCTTGCTTTTGGAATGACTGCTTCCATGGCTTGCTTTTGGAATGTCGTTTTTCATGGCTTGATTTGGAATGACGGCTTTCATGGCTTGCTTTTGGAATGATGACTTTCATGCCTTGACTTGGAAATAAGCCTTTCTTGGCTTGCTTTATGAATGACATTTTTCATAGCTTGATTTGGAATGACGGCTTTCATGGTTTGCTTTTGGAATGACGGCTTTCATGGCTTGCTTTTGGAATGTCGTTTTTCATGGCTTGATTTGGAATGATGGCTTTCATGGCTTGCTTTTGGAATGATGACTTTCATGGCTTGATTTGGAAAGACGGCTTTCATGGCTTGCTTTTGGAATGATGACTTTCATGGTTTGCTTTTGGAATGACGGCTTTCATGGCTTGCTTTTGGAATGATGACTTTCATGGCTTGCTTTTGGAATGACGGCTTCCATGGCTTGCTTTTGGAATGACGTTTTTCATGGCTTGATTTGGAATGACGGCTTTCATGGCTTGCTTTTGGAATGATGACTTTCATGGCTTGCTTTTGGAATGTCGTTTTTCATGGCTTGATTTGGAATGACGGCTTTCATGGCTTGCTTTTGGAATGATGACTTTCATGGCTTGCTTTTGGAATGTCGTTTTTCATGGCTTGATTTGGAATGACGGCTTTCATGGCTTTCTTTTGGAATGATGACTTTCATGGTTTGCTTTAGGAATGACGGCTTTCATGGTTTGCTTTTGGAATGATGACTTTCATGGTTTGCTTTAGGAATGACGGCTTTTATGGTTTGCTTTTGGAATGACCGCTTTCATGGCTTGCTTTTGGAATGATGACTTTCATGGCTTGCTTTTGGAATGACGGCTTCCATGGCTTGCTTTTGGAATGACGGCTTCCATGGCTTGGTTTTGGAATGACGTTTTTCATGGCTTGATTTGGAATGACGGCTTTCATGGCTTGCTTTTGGAATGATGACTTTCATGGTTTGCTTTAGGAATGACGGCTTTCATGGTTTGCTTTTGGAATGATGACTTTCATGGCTTGCTTTTGGAATGTCGTTTTTCATGGCTTGATTAGGAATGACGGCTTTCATGGCTTGCTTTTGGAATGATGACTTTCATGGTTTGCTTTAGGAATGACGGCTTTCATGGTTTGCTTTTGGAATGACCGCTTTCATGGCTTGCTTTTGGAATGATTACTTTCATGGCTTGCTTTTGGAATGACGGCTTCCATGGCTTGCTTTTGGAATGACGGCTTCCATGGCTTGATTTTGGAATGTCGTTTTCCATTACTTGATTTGGAATGACTGCTTCCATGGCTTGCTTTTGGAATGATGACTTTCATGGTTTGCTTTAGGAATGACAGCTTTCATGGTTTGCTTTTGGAATGACGGCTTTCATGGCTTGCTTTTGGAATGATGACTTTCATGGCTTGCTTTTGGAATGACTGCTTCCATGGCTTCCTTTTGGAATGATGGCTTCCATGGCTTGCTTTTGGAATGTCGTTTTTCATGGCTTGATTTGGAATGACGGCTTTCATGGCTTGCTTTTGGAATGATGACTTTCATGGTTTGCTTTAGGAAAGACGGCTTTCATGGTTTGCTTTTGGAATGACGGCTTTCATGGCTTGCTTTTGGAATGATGACTTTCATGGCTGGCTTTTGGAATGTCGTTTTCCATTACTTGATTTGGAATGACTGCTTCCATGGCTTGCTTTTGGAATGATGACTTTCATGGTTTGCTTTAGGAAAGACGGCTTTCATGGTTTGCTTTTGGAATGACGGCTTTCATGGTTTGCTTTTGGAATGACGGCTTTCATGGCTTGCATTTGAAATGATGACTTTCATGGCTTGCTTTTGGAATGTCGTTTTCCATTACTTGATTTGGAATGACTGCTTCCATGGCTTGCTTTTGGAATGATGACTTCCATGGTTTGCTTTAGGAATGACGGCTTTCATGGTTTGCTTTTGGAATGACTGCTTTCATGGCTTGCTTTTGGAATGATGACTTTCATGGCTTGCTTTTGGAATGACGGCTTCCATGGCTTGCTTTTGGAATGACGGCTTCCATGGCTTGGTTTTGGAATGACGTTTTTCATGGCTTGATTTGGAATGACGGCTTTCATGGCTTGCTTTTGGAATGATGACTTTCATGGTTTGCTTCAGGAATGACGGCTTTCATGGTTTGCTTTTGGAATGACGGCTTTCATGGCTTGCTTTTGGAATGTCGTTTTTCATGGCTTGATTTGGAATGACGGCTTTCATGGCTTGCTTTTGGAATGATGACTTTCATGGCTTGATTTGGAATGACGGCTTTCATGGCTTGCTTTTGGAATGATGACTTTCATGGTTTGCTTTAGGAATGACGGCTTTCATGGTTTGCTTTTGGAATGACCGCTTTCATGGCTTGCTTTTGGAATGATGACTTTCATGGCTTGCTTTTGGAATGACGGCTTCCATGGCTTGCTTTTGGAATGACGGCTTCCATGGCTTGGTTTTGGAATGACGTTTTTCATGGCTTGATTTGGAATGACGGCTTTCATGGCTTGCTTTTGGAATGATGACTTTCATGGTTTGCTTCAGGAATGACGGCTTTCATGGTTTGCTTTTGGAATGACGGCTTTCATGGCTTGCTTTTGGCATGTCGTTTTTCATGGCTTGATTTGGAATGACGGCTTTCATGGGTTGCTTTTGGAATGATGACTTTCATGGCTTACTTTAGAAATGACGGCTTTCATGGTTTGCTTTTGGAATGACGGCTTTCATGGCTTGCTTTTGGAATGTCGTTTTTCATGGCTTGATTTGGAATGACGGCTTTCATGGCTTGCTTTTGGAATGATGACTTTCATGCCTTGATTTGGAATGATGACTTTCATGCCTTTACTTGGAATGAAGCCTTTCATGGCTTGCTTTAGGAATGACGGCTTTCATGGCTTTCTTTTGGAATGATGACTTTCATGGCTTGCTTTTGGAATGTCGTTTTTCATGGCTTGATTTGGAATGACGGCTTTCATGGCTTGCTTTTGGAATGACTTTCATGGCTTGCTTTTGGAATGTCGTTTTTCATGGCTTAATTTGGAATGACGGCTTTCATGGCTTGCATTTGGAATGATGACTTTCATGTCTTGCTTTTGGAATGTCGTTTTTCATGGCTTGATATGGAATGACGGCTTTCATGGCTTGCTTTTGGAATGATGACTTTCATGGTTTGCTTTAGGAATGACGGCTTTCATGGTTTGCTTTTGGAATGACCGCTTTCATGGCTTGCTTTTGGAATGATGACTTTCATGGCTTGCTTTTGGAATGACGGCTTCCATGGCTTGCTTTTGGAATGACGGCTTCCATGGCTTGATTTTGGAATGTCGTTTTCCATTACTTGATTTGGAATGACTGCTTCCATGGCTTGCTTTTGGAATGATGACTTTCATGGTTTGCTTTAGGAATGACAGCTTTCATGGTTTGCTTTTGGAATGACGGCTTTCATGGCTTGCTTTTTGAATGATGACTTTCATGGCTTGCTTTTGGAATGACTGCTTCCATGGCTTCCTTTTGGAATGACGGCTTCCATGGCTTGCTTTTGGAATGTCGTTTTTCATGGCTTGATTTGGAATGACGGCTTTCATGGCTTGCTTTTGGAATGATGACTTTCATGGTTTGCTTTAGGAAAGACGGCTTTCATGGTTTTCTTTTGGAATGACGGCTTTCATGGCTTGCTTTTGGAATGATGACCTCATGGCTGGCTTTTGGAATGTCGTTTTCCATTACTTGATTTGGAATGACTGCTTCCATGGCTTGCTTTTGGAATGATGACTTTCATGGTTTGCTTTAGGAAAGACGGCTTTCATGGTTTGCTTTTGGAATGACGGCTTTCATGGTTTGCTTTTGGAATGACGGCTTTCATGGCTTGCATTTGGAATGATGACTTTCATGGCTTGCTTTTGGAATGTCGTTTTCCATTACTTGATTTGGAATGACTGCTTCCATGGCTCGCTTTTGGAATGATGACTTCCATGGTTTGCTTTAGGAATGACGGCTTTCATGGTTTGCTTTTGGAAAGACTGCTTTCATGGCTTGCTTTTGGAATGATGACTTTCATGGCTTGCTTTTGGAATGACGGCTTCCATGGCTTGCTTTTGGAATGACGGCTTCCATGGCTTGGTTTTGGAATGACGTTTTTCATGGCTTGATTTGGAATGACGGCTTTCATGGCTTGCTTTTGGAATGATGACTTTCATGGTTTGCTTCAGGAATGACGGCTTTCATGGTTTGCTTTTGGAATGACGGCTTTCATGGCTTGCTTTTGGAATGTCGTTTTTCATGGCTTGATTTGGAATGACGGCTTTCATGGCTTGCTTTTGGAATGAGGACTTTCATGGCTTGATTTGGAATGACGGCTTTCATGGCTTGCTTTTGGAATGATGACTTTCATGGTTTGCTTTAGGAATGACGGCTTTCATGGTTTGCTTTTGGAATGACGGCTTTCATGGCTTGCTTTTGGAATGAGGACTTTCATGGCTTGCTTTTGGAATGACGGCTTCCATGGCTTGCTTTTGGAATGACGGCTTCCATGGCTTGCTTTTGGAATGACGTTTTTCATGGCTTGATTTGGAATGACGGCTTTCATGGCTTGCTTTTGGAATGATGACTTTCATGGTTTGCTTCAGGAATGACGGCTTTCATGGTTTGCTTTTGGAATGACGGCTTTCATGGCTTGCTTTTGGAATGTCGTTTTTCATGGCTTGATTTGGAATGACGGCTTTCATGGCTTGCTTTTGGAATGATGACTTTCATGGCTTGCTTTAGAAATGACGGCTTTCATGGTTTGCTTTTGGAATGACAGCTTTCATGGCTTGCTTTTGGAATGTCGTTTTTCATGGCTTGATTTGGAATGACGGCTTTCATGGCTTGCTTTTGGAATGATGACTTTCATGCCTTGATTTGGAATGATGACTTTCATGCCTTTACTTGGAATGAAGCCTTTCATGGCTTGCTTCAGGAATGACGGCTTTCATGGCTTTCTTTTGGAATGATGACTTTCATGGCTTGCTTTTGGAATGTCGTTTTTCATGGCTTGATTTGGAATGACGGCTTTCATGGCTTGCTTTTGGAATGACTTTCATGGCTTGCTTTTGGAATGTCGTTTTTCATGGCTTGATTTGGAATGACGGCTTTCATGGCTTGCATTTGGAATGATGACTTTCATGTCTTGCTTTTGGAATGTCGTTTTTCATGGCTTGATATGGAATGACGGCTTTCATGGCTTGCTTTTGGAATGATGACTTTCATGGTTTGCTTTAGGAATGACGGCTTTCATGGTTTGCTTTTGGAATGACCGCTTTCATGGCTTGCTTTTGGAATGATGACTTTCATGGCTTGCTTTTGGAATGACGGCTTCCATGGCTTGCTTTTGGAATGACGGCTTCCAGGGCTTGGTTTTGTAATAACGTTTTTCATGGCTTGATTTGGAATGATGACTTTCATGGCTTTCTTTTGGAATGATGACTTTCATGGTTTGCTTCAGGAATGACGGCTTTCATGGTTTGCTTTTGGAATGACGGCTTTCATGGCTTGCTTTTGGAATGTCGTTTTTCATGGCTTGATTTGGAATGACGGCTTTCATGGCTTTCTTTTGGAATGATGACTTTTATGGCTTGATTTGGAATGACGGCTTTCATGGCTTGCTTTTGGAATGATGACTTTCATGGTTTGCTTTAGGAATGACGGCTTTCATGGTTTGCATTTGGAATGACAGCTTTCATGGCTTGCTTTTGGAATGATGACTTTCATGGCTTGCTTTTGGAATGACGGCTTCCATGGCTTGCTTTTGGAATGACGGCTTCCATGGCTTGCTTTTGGAATGACGTTTTTCATGGCTTGATTTGGAATGACGGCTTTCATGGCTTGCTTTTGGAATGATGACTTTCATGGTTTGCTTCAGGAATGACGGCTTTCATGGTTTGCTTTTGGAATGACGGCTTTCATGGCTTGCTTTTGGAATGTCGTTTTTCATGGCTTGATTAGGAATGACGGCTTTCATGGCTTGCTTTTGGAATGATGACTTTCATGGCTTGCTTTAGAAATGACGGCTTTCATGGTTTGCTTTTGGAATGACGGCTTTCATGGCTTGCTTTTGGAATGTCGTTTTTCATGGCTTGATTTGGAATGACGGCTTTCATGGCTTGCTTTTGGAATGATGACTTTCATGCCTTGATTTGGAATGATGACTTTCATGCCTTGACTTGGAATGAAGCCTTTCATGGCTTTCTTTAGGAATGACGGCTTTCATGGCTTTCTTTTGGAATGACGGCTTCCATGGCTTGTTTTAGGAATGTCGTTTTTCATGGCTTGATTTGGAATGACGGCTTTCAAGGCTTGCTTTTGGAATGATGACTTTCATGCCTTGATTTGGAATGATGACTTTCATGCCTGGACTTGGAAATAAGCCTTTCATGGCTTGCTTTTGGAATGACGGCTTTCATGGTTTTCTTTAGGAATGACGGCTTTCATGGCTTGCTTTTGGAATAACGGCTTTCATGGCTTGCTTTTGGAATGACGGCTTCCATGGCTTGCTTTTGGAATGTCATTTTTCATGGCTTGATTTGGATTGACGGCTTTCATGGCTTGCTTTTTGAATGATGACTTTCATGCCTTGACTTGGAATGAAGCCTTTCATGGCTTGCTTTAGGAATGACGGCTTTCATGGCTTGCTATTGGAATGACGGCTTTCATGGCTTGCTTTTGGAATGACGGCTTCCATGGCTTGCTTTTAGAATGTCGTTTTTCATGGCTTGATTTGGAATGACGACTTTCATGGCTTGCTTTTGGAATGATGACTTTCATGCCTTTATTTGGAATGATGGCTTTCATGCCTTGACTTGGAATGAAGCCTTCCTTGGCTTGCTTTATGAATGACGTTTTTCATGGCTTGGTTTGAAATGACGGCTTTCATGGTTTGCTTTTGGAATGACGGCTTCCATGGCTTACTTTTGGAATGACGGCTTCCATGGCTTGCTTTTGGAATGACATTTTTAATGGCTTGATTTGGAATGACGACTTTCATGGGTTGATTGGGAATGACGGCTTTCATGTCTTGCTTTAGGAGTGACAGCTTTCATGGATTGCTTGCTTTAGGAATGACGTCTTTCATGGCTTTCTTTTGGAATGGCGGCTTTCATGCCTTGATTTTGGAATGATGGCTTTCATGTCTTGATTTGGAATGAAGGCTTTTATGGCTTGCTTTTGGAATGAAGGCTTTCATACTTTGCTTTAGGAATGACGGCTTTCATGGCTTACTTTTGGAATGACTTTCATGGCTTGCTTTTGGAATGACGGCTTTCATGCCTCGATTTTGGAATGACGACTTTCATGTCTCGATTTGGAATGAAGGCTTTCATGGCTTGCTTTTGGAATGACGGCTTTCATGTCTTGATTTGGAATGACGGCTTTCAAGGCTTGTTTTAGAATGACAGCTTTCATGGCTTGATTTGGTATGACGGCTTTCATGGCTTGATTTGGTATGACGGCTTTCATGCCTTGATTTTGGAATGAAAGCTTTTATCCCTTGATTTATATAGGACTTATCTATTTAGCGTTATTGATAATATATTTAATTTTTATTATATTTTTTAATCATTATGTATATTTCCTTTCCGCATAAGTCTGCTTTCCCTGTTAGAGTCCTTGGGCTTGTTGCAACCAGCTTTTCCAATTACGATAGTAGCTTGGCTACTACTACTACTACTACTACTACTACTACTACTACTAATAATAATAATAATAATAATCATAATAATAATAATGTCATTCGTTTCTAATTTTCAGAAAATTATACGATAACAATTAAAAAAAATAAAAAATTCTAGGACAAAAGAGGGATTTCTGTTTGTATAAAATAAGAATTTACTTGTTTTCATCTGATATAAAACATTTGAGACGTTTGGAAAGACATACACAATTTTGCTGGCTTGCTAATGTTTCAAATTCAAATGCCAATTATTCGTTAAAAATCATACTTCAAACTGGTATTCATTCCAGTTTTAAAAGAGATATAAATTTAACAGTAAAATAAGATCCTTCTTAGTCCTTTTCAATGGAGAAATTAGTATTTCCATAAATTTTGGATAAACTTCCAAGAAATGCTACCATTTTCGTAAAATACATTATAAAGACATAAAAGTTTTCTAGTATTTACTAACTTCATATGAGAATATGACGGAAGCATGGCGAAATTTCTAAATATACTTGATTAATGGTTATCGTAAGAAATAATTATCCTTTTCCTTGTATTATAATGTAATTGAATAATCTTATGCATATTCATTTTATTGTGATACTTAGATCTCAACATATGTTTTTTAAGATGACAATTTTATTGACATTAATTCTAAATACACTTTTCGCCAACCTTGGCCAATGTTGTGATTACAGGATGCCTTGGGCAGCTACAGGAATCTATAACAGTTTTCTGTCAAAACTTCAGCAGTAATGAAAGCAATTCAAATACAAAGAATAGATTAATCTTAAGTTTGAACATTTCGAGATATCTATACAGGAAGTACAGCAAAATAGATATTAAAAAAAATAATATGCCATGAAGTTCAGCATAAAACTATTGGTCAGGACTGACGCCTTAAACCCAGAAAATATCTGGTCGGGCTACAAAACGGTTTTCATATTATTAGAGATGTTTTGTCAACATTTCCCTTGCTCGCCTGAATGTCTGGCATATAGATGCACACATGCAGATCTATATGAAGATATTCATAATATATATATATATATATATATATATATATATATATATATATATATATATATATATATATATATATATATATCCTCATAGCCTATACTTTTTCATTTATTCAAATCAGTATACAGTATATTACATAAAGATATTACATATATTTATTTATTTATATATATATATATTATATATATATACATATATATATATATATATATATATATATATATATATATATATATATATATATATATATATATATATATATATATATATACTCATATGCTTTTTCATTTATTCAAATCACATGTTATTACATATATATATATATATATATATATATATATATATATATATATATATATATATATATATATAATGCAAATAAAAATATATATAAACATTCTTCTATCCCACTCGCTAGTCAAGTATAAGTCCATGGAAGAACACTATAAAGGTATTGCGCAGAAGAGGAAGAGTGAGAGAGATAATATCTCCTCCCCCTCTCTTCCTCCTCCTTCCCTCAGCAAAGCCTGGTGTTGAATAGCAATATCACCTCATTTTTGCCTATCGGTGTCTAACCTGACCCCCTTCTTAACCCCACTCACCCCCAACACCCCCAACCCCCTCCCACCCCCAAACACACGGTCCACACTTTATCCTTTTTGTACTCTAGCGTATCTTCCTTCGTTCATTTTCTAAACATTAAAATAGACCTCCAATAATACCGGAAGCTTTAATCTAATTATACTTTGTAAATAACGATTTCGTATCATAATATACATTATTTATGGAAATTAAAAGCACGTTCATGATCTGAATAATACATGAGCCATTTCCGTATATTCTTCGCAGATCCAAGTCATTCGGATCTTGCAGAGACAGGGATTGTGTGCCCAAGACCGACCACATCCAGGTTATAATAGCATATGCGGTCTTGGTATGCCGTTCCTATGTTAAGAGAAGCTCAGTTTCTGCTGCTGTTTGCTTTTGCCTCTCCGCAGTCCGTCCGACGTACTGTCCAGTCCTGCTGCTATGCTTGGATTGATTTTATTGACTAAAATACGAGTTTCTTGTCTGCCGCGACACACTGAAGGCCGCCGGGATCGGAATGAAACCAGTTACGTACCCGCGAGTATTAAGATACGCAACTGGTTTTTTATTTAGTTTATTCTTGCGTCGGCACACACACGAATTAGCTTATAATGCTTCTTTTTCTTCTTTGTCTTCTTGTTGTTTCTTTTCCTTTTCTTTCTTCTTCTTCGTTGTCTTCTTGTTTTTCATCTTGTTTTTTTTCTTCTCTTTCTTCTTGTTCCTCTTCGTTGTCTTCTTTTTCATCTTGGTCTTTTTTCTTCTATTTCTTTTTGTTCCTCTTCGTTGTCTATTTCATTTTCATCTTGGTCTTTTTTCTTCTCTTTCTTCTTGTTCCTCTTCGTTGTCTTCTTTTTCATCTTAGTCTTTTTTCTTCTTTTCCTTCTTGTTCCTCTTCGTTATCTTCTTTTTCATATTAGTCTTTTTTCTTCTTTTCCTTCTTGTTCCTATTTGTTGTCTTCTTTTCCTTCTTGTTCCTATTCGTTGTATTCTCTTTCATCTTAAGTCTTTTTTCTTCTTTTCCTTCTTGTTCCTCTCCGTTGTCCTTTTCTTTTTCATCTAGGTCTTCTTCTTATTCTTATCTTCTTTTACTTCTTCTCTTTCTTTGCCGTCTTCTATTTATTCGACATGGAACAAGAGTGAAAGAAGAAAAGAGGGTTGGCTGGATATTGGGCACACGTACACACAGACTGACCTCTGACCTGCCCAGCAGTATCCAAGGTTATATCCTTTTCAAGTAAACGGCCACAGTCGTGACGGTGAATGGATAAGATGAAACGCAGCTAGCGACGCAGCGGCAGATGGAATACGAGGTATAACACCGGAGGAAAAAAGAAAAAAAAAAAAAAAAAAAAAAAAAAAAAAAAAAAACACCTACTTCCTGTGAATAAAAAAGTAACAATAGTTAACAGGACGCTGGGGGGGGGGGGGGTTGCAACAGGCTACGTGTTACATCAACTCTTTGTAGAGCGTTGGATGGTCGTGGGAAGAGTAATGTTCTATATGAACCCACGTAAACACAAACAACAACAATATATCATCTATAATAATAATAAATCTAAATTAATAAAAGGCGAGATAGAATAGGTGAATTGGTTTTGGTGGCATATGTGGTAACGTCTTTGACTGGTGAACGCCAGACTGGAGTTCGATTCCCACTCAAACTCGTTAGTTTCTTTGGTCGCTGCAGCCTCACTATCTTTGTAAGCTAATGATGGGTGGGGGAGCCTATAGGTCTATCTTGTGAGTCATCATCAGGCATTGCCTGGGCCTCCTTGGTTATAGCTTGGGCGGAGAGGGGGCTTGGGTGCTGATCGTATGTATATATGGTCAGTCTCTAGTGCATTGTCCTGCTTGATAAGGCAATGTCACTGTCCCTTGCCTCTGTCATTCATGAGTGGCCTTTAAACCTTTAAACTTCAAAAGTTCATACTTGCAGCAAATATGTTGAACAGGCTGGCATAAGTCTCTTTACAGTTTATATATGAATGATATATTTCAATGTTGTTACTGTTCTTAAAATATTTAACATTAATTGTTCCTTAATTCTCTTGTAGTTTATCTATTTACAGATCTCCTTTCCTCACTGGGGTTATATTCCACGTTGTAGCGCTTGGGCTTATAGCAACCAGCTTTTCCCACCAGGGTTGCAGCTTACCTAGTAGTAGTAGTAGTAGTAGTAGTAGTAGTAGTAGTAGTAGTAGTAGTAATTATAAAATAACAATAATACGCAAAAAACAATAAATTTAAAATGTGTGTGTGTGTGTGTGTGTGTGTGTGTGAGAGAGAGAGAGAGAGAGAGAGAGAGAGAGAGAGAGAGAGAGAGAGAGAGAGAGAGAGAGAGACCTACCGTCCAGAATCCGCTGCATTATGTATCTCTCTTCAGCGTAATGAAGTGGTTGTTCAAGCTTTCTATTACTACTGCAAATATTGACCCTTGTTTTTATGCCACCATGGATACGAGAGAGAGAGAGAGAGAGAGAGAGAGAGAGAGAGAGAGAGAGAGAGAGAGAGAGAGAGAGAGAGAGAGAGAGAGAGAGTGTGTGTGTCCTACGTATTTCAATTCGGCTACACATACTCCTTCTGTTGGCCAAAATATTCTATTTCATTTGCCTCTTACACGTCAAGTAAATTCATCTGCGTCGCTGGTTTCTTATGTAATCCTAAAAAAAAAAACATAATAAGCTGGCCAAGGCATCAGCCACCCGTTAAGATATTAGCGCTAGAGTGTTATTGGGTTCTATGACTGGCCACATACATCGTATCCCTCTCTGGTTACGGCTCATCGTTCCTTGCCTACACATACACCAAATAGTCTGGTCTATTTACACATACACATGAGAACATTAAGATAATCGAAAAAAAAAATCTTCTTCGCTTAAGAGGTTAACTACTGAACTACAATTATTCACTGGTTACTCCCCACTAACTTTAGCCACGGTGAGCTGCTCAACTAGAAGGACACTCCAAAATCAAGCCACTATTCTATAGTCTTCGGTAATACCCTAGCCTCTGTACCATGGTCTTCCACTGTTTTGGGTTAAAGTTCTCTTGCTTGAGGGTACTATCCGGCACACTATTTTATCTGTTTCCTTTTTTCACCGTGCCATTTTCCCTGTTGGAGCCCTTAGGCTTCTAACATCCTGCTTTTCCAACTAGGATTAGCCTACTTAATAATAATAATAATAATAATAATAATAATAATAATAATAATGACGAGCGAGAAATATAAACAAATGTATTCTATCTTTATGAACGTATTTCGAGACGCCTATTTCTATAGCGTAAAATGACCTACAATTTTTTGAAAAAGAAATTTAAAAAAGATGAATTGCTGGCATAACCAAAGAACGACACAACTGTTAATAACACTGGCATAACAGTAAGGACACTAACAATAACGATGATCAAACAGTAACAAAGACGACAATAGGTATGACTTCGATATCAACAGCACATAAACAACAACAGCATGTAAATACCAGCAGCAGAAAATGAAAAACACTTATAGTACTCCTCAAAACAATAGTGTAGGTATCATACTTTCTTCCAATATCTATAGCTTTTCGTTCATTATATAAAAGACTCAAGTTTCTCTTCGTCCCAGTGACCAAGCCTAGCCAGCCACACGCATTTTTGAAACACGTATTGGAAACGTTCCTGTCTCAGTCTGTTGGACGGAAGTTCGAGTGTAGGCCTGCAACCTCCCCATCCTTGTGAGCTAGGGATGGGGCGTATTGGGGAGCATATCGTTCTACCAGCAGAGTTAACAGCAGCCACTGCCTGGCCCTAGCTTGGGCGCTGATTATATGTATATATGGTCAGTCTCTAGTCGCTTGTCTCAATCATTCACTAGTGGCCTTTAAACAGGTATTTCTTATGTCTTTCATGTAAAGAGGAGCAACATCTACAGATATCTAAATTGAAAAGCATTTTCTATAACTTCGTAGATAACATTGATACGAGCAAAACTTATAAATGCATAATGTACACACTTATCAATGAGTTCCTGTATCCAGTCGTATTCACACTCTTCTGTGTTATTCCTCTTCCTCTTGTTTCTTCAATTTCTTTTATAGTTTATATAAGAAATATTTATCTTCATATTGTTACTGTTCTCAAATATTTTAATTGTTGATTATTTTTCTTGTAGTTTCCTTATTTCCTTTCCTCACTGAACTATTTTCCCAGTTGGAGACCTCAGGCCTAGAGCATTCTGCTTTTCCAACTAGGGTTGTAGTCTTGCAAGTAACAACAACAACAAAAATATTAATAATAATAATAATAATAATAATAATAATAATAATAATAATAATAATAATAATAATAATAATAATAATAATAATAAAGTCACATTATAAATGAAAAGGAAACATCATATATGTTATGACTATTCATACAGTAAACATTTAAGCGAAACACCCCCGTAGGTATAAAATAACCTACAAAGTTTCCCAAACAAAGACCAATACTTTGGTAAAGCAAAAGTTGAAACCCATAACCAATATTATCATTATTATCATTATCATTACTTGCTAAGCTACAACCCTAGTTGGGAATGCTGGATGCAATAAGCCCAGGGGCCCTAACAGGGAAAATAGCCCAATGTGGAATGGAAACAAAGAAAAATAAAATATTTGAAGAACAGTAACAACATTAAAATAAATATTTCCTATATAAACTATAAAAAATTAAACAAAACAAGAGGAAGAAAAATTAGACAGAACAGTATGCCCGAGTGTACCCTCAAGCAAGAGAACTTTAAAAAACTATAAAACAAAGTAGAGGATATTGCGAGCCATCAAAATGTCCCAAATACTCTCAGTTCAACAATTAAAACAGATCGTTAGCAAAAGCTCTGGGGTCGCAACTATGTCAAGCCAGATCAAACCTATATACCTTGCTCACACCCACACACCTTCGGAGCTACGAATGGGCTTATGTCATAAATGAATTGGTTTGTTTTGTTTTATCCAAGCATTTTAAACATTATAAAATCCCTTAATATAGACAGAATCATGGGAATGAATTTGAGTTTCTTTCCATTTAACGCTTGTATAGTTTCAGTTATTTCCAAAAAGTGGTAACTTCCAACATGTAGAACATTTTTCTATCTAGGAATTACACCTAAGCTAAACTACAACCTTTCTACCTTAGTTTACTGATTCCTTATCGCGAAAATATTTCTATTATCATTCTTTTACTTTTCGGTGGACAATCCAAAACATCAATACTCCTATAGTAAACGACTATTTTCCATCTAGTCTCTTATCCACGATGTCGCAATCCTAAATTATTTTAACACTTGAGCAACTTCTTACCCTCTGAAGGCTACTTCTACCGGAAGGATACTTCCCCTATGAAGGTTACTTCCCTTTGAAGTCTCTTTCCCCTTTTAATATTTCTTTCCCTATAAAGGCCATTTCCCCTCTGAAGGCTACTTACCCTCTGAAGGTTCCTTCCCTTTGATATCTGTTTCCCCTTTTAAGATTCCTTTTCCTCTAAAGGCGCCTTCCCCTTTGAAGGTTACTTTCCCTCTAAAGGCTCCTTCCCCTTCTAAAGGCTCCTTCCCCTTTGAAGGTTACTTTCCCTCTAAAGTTTTCTTCCCCCTCTAAAGGCTCCTTCCCCTTTGAAGGTTACTTTCCCTCTAAAGTTTTCTTCCCCCTCTAAAGGCTCCTTCCCCTTTGAAGGTTACTTTCCCTCTAAAGTTTTCTTCCCCCTCTAAAGTTTTCTTCCCCTCAGAAGGCTCTTTCCCCTTTGGAGGCTAATTTCCCTCTGAAAGCTACCTCTTCTTGACGAGGCTAGTGGAAGGTTACTTCTCCTCTGAAGGCTCCTTACCCATATGAAGACTACTTTCCCCTGAAGGTTCCTTCCCTCTGAAATCTCGAGTTCCACCATACCGCTTCGCTTACCAACCGCTTCAATCAGCTACACGCACTGCCATGAAAAACGTCAAGCAACTACAGCAGACCATCTTTTTTTTTTTTCTTGACACGCTTTCCCTCAAAAGGCACAAGAATTTTGAGCTCAATATTTTCAGTTATAAAAATATCTTCGCGTCACACGTTGAAAGGTGTTCATCTCTGCCATGTCAAAAAAAAAAAAAAAAAAAAAAAAAAAAAAATCCTTTCATCCTTTGACATCGATGTATTGAGCCGTCCTGCATCCATCTTTCCTCTGTTAAAATCCTGATTAAATTGTTCCACATGACCATCTACGAAGTTGTCAATCATTCTTTCTGTGTCTATCACCTCCCCTTGTGTAAAGCAAAATATCAGTTGATGAAATTTCCTTTGGAAATATTTTTCTTATCTTGCTATAAGCAGGAAGGCAAATAACAAATAAATAAATTTATATGATTCAATAAAATCTATAAAAAGGCATCTAGACACAACATATTATCCACTTATTGATTAACAAAGTTTTTCTATCTTATTTCTTGACATTTTGACAAATTATTCAAGTCTACTGATTATGTTTATTGCCAATAACTCAACTTGTGAATGAGAAGCAATTTGGCATTCAATATTCTTCAAATTTCTTCTGTAAATTGATAAAACCTCCAACTAGCATTTTCCTTAAATAAAAATCAT
>NC_090737.1:18953868-18961368 GCF_036898095.1 Palaemon carinicauda
TTTTGAGATATTTGATGTTTTGTGGCAGAGCTGTGCCTCGACCGGACCGGCCATTTTATGGCGTCGCTGTTGTTTTACATGCCTTATTTAGATAGCCTCAACACCGTTTTCCGGCCTCATTAACTAATCGATACTATTAGTTATTCAGTCTTCATAGCTAGGAACTTTTATATCGTGTTTTGACGCTTTATTATCGGTCATCAACTGACCCCATACCAGTTGGCTAGTATAGCCCTAGGCCAGAGCGCCTATATCAGTGTTCATACATGATATTTATCAGTGATCCTAGGTTTATTTATGAAGATAGTGGCATTATTTTACAATACTATTGACTGTGATGCAAGTGTTTTCGCCTTCAGGGACCATATAAGGGACAGGTTAGATAGTGTGTCTTTCTAACCTAACCTACAAGTAGGACCCCTATATGCTTCCTTCATCCCCTGCCTTAGGGCATCCCCTCTGTGTAGCCTTGCTCCCCCTACCACGTAAGGGGATCAAGCTCATATCAGAGTATTATATCGCTTTTCTGTCCTCCCTAAGGGAATGATCCCCCCTTAGGGTTGCGTCCGAGAACGAGGAACGGCTAGTCCTTCCTCTATTGCTGGGGCTAGGTCTCCGACCTTCCCTGCAATAGCGATACGTCTTCCATCCTTCCTAGTTCAGGGTGTAACATCCCTGCTCTAGGTTAGGTTTTGGAGGGGTTAGTTCTGTACCTTGCTGAAACGATACCCATGCACCGTTTTCAGACAGGCTGCCTTACCTTAGGCTAGGGAGTGTCCTCCCTTCCTTGGTGGCCGCTCTGGTACAGAACCTCCTCCACAGAAGACCCTTCTCTTCTCCCCTCCCCACCTATCTCTTGTATGGCCTAGCCTATACTTAGGTTAGTCTATACCCATCTGTCCCCTGTCCTACAACTCCTCCTTAGGGTGGAGTGATAGGGCTACCTTGAGCTCCTGTGTGCAGTCCGCTCTGGTACATATACCCTTCATAGTGTCCTATGGGGTTAACCACTGGATGCATTCTGTCTACAGGGGTTCTCCCCCCTCTTGGGTGTTCCCTGCCCTCCCTTGGGCTCCCTTAGCTCCCGGTCCTCTGCGGCCCCTGCTTCTGGGTGATAGGGCTAGCCTTTATCATGGGTACACCCACTCAGGAGGGATGCCTTGGGGTCTGTGGCCGGACCCCTACATCCCCCCCTTCTGTCTCTTTCACTATCCTGGTGCCGGTCCCTTGCCGCCTCTACTGTCGGTGATACCCACCTCCTACCTTGGTGACTTACCCCTTGCCCTCTGGGCCGTCAGTCCTCCGTGTGCAGGGGAACTGCCGCCTGCCGCCGGCGCCTAGCCGATGGCCTTCCCTCTTTCCTCATAGCTTCAGTCGTCCGTCCACCGGCCGGCCCCCGGAGTGCCGGCATCCGCTGCCGGCAGTCCGGTTTTGCTATAACCATCCTCGTTCCTGTCACCAATCCGGCAACCTCCAGCTGCCGGAGCCGCCGCTCCCCGCCGGCGTGCCGCCGCTGTGCCGGCGGACGCCACCCTGGTATTACTCTTGACTTCTATATTGTCTTCCCTAATGCCAGAAACTCTGCTGGAGCGGCCTCCAGCGTGCCGGCGGTTTGCCGGAGCCTTCCGGAGGCGTCAAGGCGACTTGCACCCCCTTCTACTAGCTATCATCTGATGTTGATAGCCCTACATCGCAACCAGATGGTTTGATTACATAATGGATAGGTATTGCCTTACCGTTCCATTAGTAACCATGCTGTCTTCTTGCATATCACAGATTTCCAGCATGCTACGTGTATCTTAGCACGGCCGGTTACCGGAAACCGTTACCCTATGGGATCTTCTACGTTCCCAATCCTTGGGTCTGAGTGGCCTCAGTCCCAGTTCTATATCCTTGGCAATCCCCACTAGAATTCCCACTGCCTTCACGGCATGCTATGCTGAATTCTGCCCTGTGTCCTTGGTCACAACAAATTGCCTACGGATAAGGTTACGGCAACCGGCCGGACGGGTTACACGGAGGATGTGTCTATCTCCTTCTTTTCCGCCCACTCTCTGAACGTCACAGTATTTCTACCACTGAATATTAGGTTAAAGATTAATCACTTAATACTTAACCTTACAATAGAAGTCATCCTTATGACTCCCCCATACTCATGTCCTCTTTCTCTTACAGGAGGAGTACGTGAAGTGCGACCATGACTTCTGTGAAGTGAAGCGCCCGCACTTTTATGGGCACACGGCATGTAGGACTCACGCCCCTTGTGCAAACAAAAAAGGTGATCTGAAGTTCTGGGACCCACTAAACTGTACGGTCTACCAGGAACGCCTGGTCGAGGCGTTCAATAACCCTCCCTCAGGTTAGGGACGCTTCTCGAGAGAAGCTACGCTAATGGGTGCGTGGCTTCCAGAAGAACGCCACTGGACCGTACCTTGCCACCGAAGACTTGAGGGCCTTACTGTTCCCAAAGGCATCCCCAGACTCTTTGATCCCCAAGGATCAGATCCCCACCGTCCAGATCACGGTGGAACCCGATGTTGTCATGGCTCAGTCCATGCACGAGTGTCGCCTGGATACCGACAAAGCGGAATGTATGTCGGAAGTGTCGGAGACAACGGAGAGGAACCTCATGGCCGAAGAATTGGACTATGAGTAGGACCAAGTGGAATACGCTGGGTTGGAGCAAGAGGTCGCTCCGCCTTCCACCACCACCCCAACTCCTACACCGACGGAAGTATCACTCCCGTCTACCTCCGCCACCCCGGACCCCATCCCAACCAGCGCCCAGGAGATGTTTCGGACGCTCGAAGCCATCATGGACAAGAAACTCCGTGAGACACACGAATACATCAGGACCATGGGAAGTTCCAAGGAGCCGAAAAGGAATTCGGTTAAGGACCTCCCTGCATGCTCGCACGCCAACCCCTGGAGGTATGCCGAGCATATGCCGATCGCAACGGGCAGGATCTTCATCAGTGAGAAGGTTGGCTTGGTTGTCCTGGAAGAAGTGGAATTCTTCCCAAGTTTTGAGGCTTACCCGGACTCTTACGTCCGGCTTCGATCCGAACCTGCCTCTAAAGAAGAGACCGAACCTAAGGAGGTGATAGTGTTCGATCTCCCGAAGGCCCAGGCTATGATGGCCAACACCCTTAAAAGTAGGGGTTTTACCTGCTCAAAGCTTCCGGCGTTGAGCAAGAAGCACCCTACCTACGTCGCACCTGATGATGCGATCCTCCCCTTCATGGAAAAGGCCTTCGCAGCGGTACACAGGGCAGTGGAAGAAGGGAAACCTTGCCCTGCACTGGAGGAGTGCAGACCCTTCTCCCTGGTCACTCCCCCCGATGCTCGACACTGGAAGGATGTCCAACATACCTTCGTGGTGGGAAAACTAGATCCTGACGTTGCTGGACGTCAGTTTAACGGAGACCTCCCGAAACTTAATGACCACCTCCTTCGTCGGGAACAAGATACGAAAGAAAGGCTTGCCGCATCTATATCCCTCCAGGTCCAGCTTGACGTCATGGCCAATGACACTAGAGTCCCCGACCACTACATGGTGCTCGCCAAGACGCATCTGGCGACTGTAGTCAAGGACTTACACAGCTTCATGAAGGCTCGGAGAGCCTGTCGTGAATTCGTTTTCTCAAGTGCCACAGTGAGACACGAACCCCGGAGGCTGATTTCCTCCAACATCTGGGGTAAGCACCTCTTTCCCTCTGATCTGGTGAAAGAGATTACCGACAAGGCCGCCACGGAGAACAGGAACCTTCTTCACAAGTGGGGCATGTCGAAGAAAAGGAAATCCTCTCAGGACGACGGCCCTCAACCTAAGAGATCCTCCAAGCCGAAACCCCAACAACGTCAACAGAGACGGCAGTTTCCGGGACCCGCTACTCCCCAAGTGGCTGCTCAGCCACAACAGACCTTTCAGCTGGTCACCCAACCGGTCTTGCCCCAATCACCGGTTTTCACCCCTGCCTTTGAGCAACAGACGACTACCTTTCGTCCCAAAGGTTGAGGCTCAAGCAGAGGTGCAGGCAAGAGACGCATCTCGCCGTCCCTCCAGAGGCAGAGGAGGAAAGGGAGCTAGCGGCCGAGGTGGTACACCCTCGGGACACCAGAAGCAATGAAGTGCTTCCGGTGGGAGAAAGACTCCGCCAATTCCAGGATCGTCGGACCTTCGATCCCTGGGCACACAGCATCGTCGACAAGGGTCTAGGCTGGAGTTGGTCTCGACCACCCCCAACCTTCCAGCAATTCTTCCAACAATCTCCCCCCCCCTTCTGGAAGAATATGTCCTAGATCTCTTGAACAAGAAGGTGATTAGGAGGGTAAAGTCAACCAGGTTCCAAAGGAGACTGTTTTGCGTCCCCAAGAAGGACTCCGACAAGCTCAGAGTCATTCTAGACTTATCCCCCCTCAACAAGTTCATAGCGAACAACAAGTTCAAGATGCTGACTCTTCATCAGATAAGGACCCCTCTGCCTCAGGGCTCCTACACGGTCTCCATAGACCTGGCGGATGCCTATTGGTACATTCCAATGAACCACCACGCTTCCTCCTACCTAGAATTTCGACTCCAAGGGAAAAGCTACGCCTTCAGGGCCATGCCCTTCGGCCTCAACGTGGCCCCTCGGATCTTCACAAAGCTGGCAGATGCCATCGTTCAACAGCTGCGCCTCCGAGACGTCCAGGTGATGGCCTACCTCGACGACTGGCTAGCCTGGGCTCCATCGCCCGAGGATTGTTTAATATCCTGCAACAAAGTTCCTAGAACACCTGGGATTCAAGATAAACGCGAAGAAATCTCGCCTCTCTCCAGCTCAAAGGTTCCAATGGCTAAGAACCCAGTGGAACCTTCAGTCACACCGCCTTTCCATCCCCCAGAAGAAAAGGAAGGAAATAGCAGGGTCTGTCAAGCGACTGCTGAAATCCAAACGGATCTCAAGACGTCAGCAGGAACGAGTTCTAGGCTCTCTACAGTTCGCCTCAGTGACAAACCCAGTGCTATGTGCACAGCTAAAGGATGCCGCGGGAGTCTGGAGACGTTCCGCATCCATCGCTCGAAGAGACCTCAAAAGACGGCTCCCAAACGGACTTCGGCTGCTCCTCAAGCCGTGGTCGGAAGCAAAGGCCCTGAAAAGGTCCATTCCTCTTCAACACCCACCTCCATCACTCAACATCCACACGGATGCTTCACTGGAGGGTTGGGGAGGTCACTCCCACCAAAAATAGGCTCAAGGCACATGGTCTCCCCTATTCAAGACGTTTCACATCAACATCTTGGAGGCCATGGCGGTCCTTCTAACGCTGAAGAAACTCTCCCCGCCTCCCTCGATCCATATTCGTCTATCCCTAGACAACTTGGTGGTAGTTCGATGTCTCAATCGCCAAGGCTCAAGATCGCCCCAGATAATCAGGTGCTTCTGACAATCTTCCGTCTGGCAGAGAAGAAGAAATGGCACCTGTCTGCAGTTCACCTACAAGGATCCCGCAACGTGACGGCGGACGCTCTATCCCAGACAAGTCCGATAGAGTCGGAATGGTCTCTAGACGCAAGATCATTCTCCTTCATCTCTCACCAAGTCCCAGAACTTCAGACCGATCTCTTCGTAACGAGCGACAATAATCAACTTCCTCGATATGTAGCCCCGTCCGAGGACCCCAAGGCAGAAGCAGTGGATGCCATGTCACTGGACTGGAACAGATGGTCCAAGATCTACCTGTTCCCTCCCACCAACCTTCTGCTGAAAGTCCTCTCCAAGCTGAGAACCTTCAAAGGGACAGCGGCCCTAGTGGCTCCCAAGTGGCCCTGGAGCAATTGGTACCCCCCTGGTCCTAGAGCTGCAGCCCACGCTGATCCCTCTCCCGGGCCCAGTACTCTCCCAGCAAGTACAGAAGTCGACTGCCTTCGCTTCATCATCGAAAATCAAGGACCTTCATCTCATGATTTTCTCTTCCTAGCCGCGAAGAAAAGGTTTGGGATCTTGAAGAAAAGTCTGGACTTCCTCGAGGAATACAAGACCGAATCCACGCGACGGCAATACGAATCATCCTGGAGAAAATGGGTCTCATTCGTCAAGGCAAAAATCCTACGGAAATCACCATTGATTTTTGCATGTTCTTCTTTATTCACCTTCACGGACAGGGCTTGGCAGCCAACATGATTTCTACTTGCAAATCGGCCTTGCCTAGACCACTAATGTATGCCTTCCAGATTGATCTGTCCAACGACATCTTCAATAAACTCCATTTTGCCTCCAACTTGGACAATGATTCGTGCCCTCTCGAGGATCTGACTCAGAATTGCTCTTGCTTCAGGAGCCCGAGTCAGAGAAATAGTGGCATTATCAAGGGACGAGGGCCACATCCTGTTTACAGATTCAGGTGACCTTACCCTCTTCCCGGATCCGACGTTTCTCGCCAAAAACGAATTACCCACCAAAAGATGGGGCCCTTGGAGAATATGCCCCCTGAAAGAAGATGCCTCTCTATGTCCAGTAGAGAGCCTCAAGGTCTATCTTCATAGAACTTCGGACTTTGGTGGAGGCCAACTCTTTAAAGGAGAAACTTCGGACAGCGACCTGTCACTGAAACAACTAAGAGCGAAAATCACCTACTTCATTCGCAGAGCGGATCCTGACAGTTCACCCGCCGGTCACGATCCTAGAAAAGTTGCATCGTCTCTGAATTTCTTTCAGAGTATGGATTTCGAAAGTCTTAAGAGTTTCACAGGCTGGAAATCCTCGCGTGTTTTCTTCAAACATTATGCGAAACAAGTGCACGAAGTCAAACATTTGTGGTAACCGCAGGTAGTGTTATAAAACCTGCACCTAACTCTGCATAGAACAGTGAGTTACTTGGGACTCTAACTCCTCGGGTGCCTATGTTGACCCTCGCGTGATACGTAGTGATTTAAAAAACACTTAGTGTTTTTTCATAGACTGTTCTTCTCCCAGGTGAAATGTCATAGTCGTCACATGAGTGCCGCATGCCTAGAGCATGATGTGTTTTATCTTTATAGACTGCCGTTCCTCTGGAACGAGTGCCTACTAATAATTTGAAATTCCCTTTCAGATTCAAGAGCAAGTCTCTCATGACTATGTACATTATAATTTATTGTAAATAACTTCTACAATTTTATTGCATTTCCTTAATATGTTCTGCAATGGTGAAATAAAATTTCTATTTTATTACTTGTGCGTCTCAATCCGCTCCTACTTATACTATGAAATACATGACTGTCATAGTTTTATTATCCCCTTCCTCTTATGTCGATGAAGATGACTAAGGGTTCAACCCTTATCAAATACTCACTTCTGCAATGTAATATTCCTACTCAAATACTTACTTACATCATACCTTAGAGACCAGATGACTCTATTCACATACAGTGCCTAACCACCACTTGTCTGCCTTTGTGAATGTTCCTATATGAATGCCAACCATTCAGTCTTGTCTCCGAGTTCTTTATGTTCTCCCAGCAAGGTGAGTAGCCCT
>NC_090737.1:18963868-18993868 GCF_036898095.1 Palaemon carinicauda
CAATACCCATTATTTCTCTCTCTCTCTCTCTCTCTCTCTCTCTCTCTCTCTCTCTCTCTCTCTCTCTCTCTCTCTCTCTCTCTCTCTTTGCCCATACCATGAACTACAAAATGTAAGGAATCTGCAATCCAGAGGCGAGTTACGGAAGGATATGGATTGGGATAGAGATCTCACCTGGGGCACACACGCACACGAACACACACGCACGCGCGCACACACACACAAACCCGAAATACCGGTTACTTTTACAAGAGGGGACTCTGCAACCAAGACTATCATCCGTATTTCCCTAGATGACTCTAGAACGAACGAGGTGGAGAATCTCCGACATTACTCAAGTCGATTCGAGAGAGAGAGAGAGAGAGAGAGAGAGAGAGAGAGAGAGAGAGAGAGAGAGAGAGAGAGAGAGAGAGAGAGAGTATGTCTTCATTTTGAAGATAGAAGCTTCTATCTACATTTTATCTATATCTGCAATACAACATAGACCAGATATTTCGTCTGCTTCCAATATATTCGAATAAAAGGGCTATTTGCCCTAATTCTTTGCTATTATTTCCGTTATACTTTCCATTCTGACTAATGTTCCAGCTTCTATGAAATAAATAAATATATATATATATATATATATATATATATATATATATATATATATATATATATATATATATATATATATATATATATATACATATATATATATATGTATATATATATATATATATATATATATATATATATATACTTATATATTTATATACATATATATATACATATATATGTATATGTATATATATATATATATATATATATATACATATATATATATGTATATATATATATATATGTATATATATGTGTATATATATATATATATATATATGTAATATATATATATATATATATATATATATATATATATATATATATATATATATACATATACATATATATGTATATATATATGTATATAAATATATATATATATATATATATATATATATATATATATATATATATATATATATATATATATATATAAACTGAAGCTTCCGGCAATAAATTCACCAAATCAATATGGCATCCAGATCCTTCGCATCCGAAGGCAGCATTTAACCCTTTTTATACAGTAAAAGGGAAGTTTCCAGATCATACACATAATTGCCATCGATATGCATCTTATACTACCAATATTCTTATCAAGAACAATGTATCTTAATTATCTTACATAAACTTTCTCTCAATTTCAAAAAACCTTGGTAATAATCATTGCAGTTATCCCAAATAAGCGAAAACGGTTGATCTTATTACACTATTTCACATTTTTATTTTATTTTTTTTTTTTTTTTTGAGAAGGGGGAGGGTCTATATCACCAATACCCATTATTTCTTCTTCACTTGGACACCATTTAGACAGTTGATTAACTGATTCATTACGTCCAACACTGGTATCAATTTCAGCTATTCAACCTCTTCTTTATCTTTATATCTGGGATTATATATCAAGGAACTTTAAGACAAAATCCTTCATCTTAAAGTATAGTAAATTGATAAAGTTAAAAACCGGATATAGATTTAATTTCTGTATATATATATATATATATATATATATATATATATATATATATATATATACATATACTTATAAATACCTTATATATATATATATATATATATATATATATATATATATATATATATATATATAATATATATAATGTATATATATATATCAATGCGAAATTCTCTGGGATTAAACAAAACAATCTTTGCAATACCAACAAGTAAATTACTAGTTACAACACACCACTCTTGAATGTATATGCAATCACACCACATTTTCTTTCACTTATAAATAAATAAATGAATAAATATATCAATCAATAAACCAATAAAGGACCTGAATCCCATTCCTGAGTACTGGCATTTAAATGACCCTGGCCTTTGTATACCGGTTATGTCCAGTGAGTTCTGGGAGGAATCTGAATCTCGTATATTTCATGCAATCAATGTTGGACAAATCTGTGACGTTTCATCGGGTCACAGATCACCCGGTACACTGCAGTATACTCTTCCCCTTGTCTCTTGATAGACACTGTTAAAAATTTGCAATAAAAAAAAAACGGTAAATGTCTGGCAATGCTTATTCCAGTATTTTCACCTTTTTATAAACGGATATATTGACGTAAAAGTATGATATTACGGTCATCAACCCGTAATAGATTATAAAAAGGTAATGTAAAATTTCGGTCGGCAGTGTTATACTGAAATACGGTTGTGAACAGTATAATTTTAAGGAAAATTTCCGTTAAAATTTACGGTTTTTTTTTCCGTTAAAATTTACGAGTTTTTTAAAAGCGTACCCTTTACTTGAAACATTCTAATATGCTTTACCGCACCTTACACTCAAAAGTATTGATTCCGTATTTCATGGAATGTTTGACAACATTTAAGTACGTCTGGTCAATCATTCTTTCGTGAGTATTGAACGCCATAAATTTGGGTCCATTTTGGGTCTCTGTGACCGTCTCAACCGATCTGGATTTATCAAGACCTGTAGATCCTGTGAGTCTTAAGATTTATTTCGTAAAATAAAATAATCTATTAATTCTATTGGATAAATACAGTACTGAACAGGTCTGACTGGATTGGAATTAGACTTGCATTAGGTCATTAAATTCAGAACTCGTCCTCTCTGACTAATAGTTTACGATTGTAAACAATAAAGTACATATTTTTGCAATGAGTATAAGATTAATGATTCGACAAATGTTAGAAAACAATATACTACAAAATGTGACGTAAGTCAAAATAAATAGAATATAGTAATGATAATATCCAAATAGGTTTTTCACTTAATGTGATATAACACCCAAACACAATAACGAGTAATAGAATGAAGGAAATCAGTAGTAAATGCAAGAAAGATTCTTGTATCATTGTACTAAAACTCCCATCTATTCTATAACTTAAAAAAGGTCAGGTTAAATTGGGTCAAAATGATCTGATTATCTACAAAAAGAAAAGCGAAAAATATTTTCTTTCTGCGTTTAGAAAGGAAGTAACAAAATCATAGAATAGTACTGGAATAATCTAAAAGTTCATAAATTGCCAATAAACTTTCCCAAACACTAAAATTACCAAAGAAACTTTCTCAAACACCAGACACGTAAGAACAATTTCGATCATGTGCCAAAATAGCAGCGTTGATCAATAATACTGTGAGCATAGATTTCTCAAACCATTCTTCGGTTAAGAAAATATCAATTATTCGCATTCTTATAGCAAATAGAAATAAATGACAGAATAATAAATTCTACCACTGAAAAGGATATACAATTATTAGAACTTGAAATACATATAATATCTCCAAAGTGTGTTATCAAATAACACAATGAAAGCACAATAAACACACAGTCAGGTCCATGATCAACGCACAAAACATTACATAATATTCAACAACAAATGCAGCCGTTTCTAGTCCACTGCACGACAAAGGCCTCAGACATGTCAATTCATGTCTGGGATTTAGCCAGTTTTTCATCGCCACGCTAGCCAGTGCGGTATGGTGATGGTTTGAAATTTTGGTCTGATCGCTCACAGCAAACCAACCTAGTATGGGAGGCCCTGACTAGTGCAGCTTTGACGATCATGGCGATACGTCTCACCCCTCAGATAGGGCTATTAACTTTATAGATCATCACTGTGTAGGAGATTTATAGCAAAATTTAGTCCACAGGAAAAAAAAAAAAAAAAAAAAAAAAAAAAAAAAAAAAAAAAGTTATAAATATGATTTTGATCTGTGAGAAGGTCGAGATAACCAAGGCTTACATGGGAGGGGGAGGTAGGAAGCTGTCCGACTTTGTGTATAGCCATAATCATCAGGGCCACTAATAAAAGGTTGGTTTGCTGTGGGCGAATAAATTAAAGTCTCCCAACATAGTCGCCATGCTGGTAATGAAAACTAGCCAAACTCCCGGACATGACTAAGGACATGTCTGAGGCCTTTGTCCTGCAGGACATGACTAAAGATATGTCTGAGGCCTTTATCCTACAGGAAATCACTAAAGACATGTCTGAGGCCTTTATTCTGCAGGATATGACTAAGGACATGTCTGAGGCCTTTGTCCTGCAGGATATAACTAAGGACATGTCTGAGGCCTTTATTCTGCAGTATATGACTGAGGACATGTATGAGGCCTTTGTCTTGCAGGACATAACTAAGGACAGGTCTGAGGCCTTTATCCTGCAGGACATAACTAAGAACATGTCTGAGAATTCGGTCCTGCAGGACAGGACTAAGGATATGCCTGAGGCCTTTATCCTGTAGGACATGACTAAGGATATGTCTGAGAACTTTGTCCTGCAGAACATGACTAAGGATATGTCTGAGGCCTTTATCCTGCAGGATATGACTAAGGACATGTCGGAGGCCTTCGTCATGCACGACATGACTAGGGACATTTCTCAGGCCTTTGTCCTGCAGGACATGACTAAGAATATGCCTGCTAAGGGTATCTCTGAGGCCTTTTTCCTGTAGGACATGACTGAGGTCGTATTCCTGCATTGGACTAGAAATGGCGGCATGCATTTGTTCTTGTTGTATACTATACACAGAGGTAGACGTAATATATATATATATATAATATATATATATATATATATATATATATATATATATATATATATATATATATATATATATATATATATATATATATATATATATATATATATATAGTTACCCAAAAAGTGAAACGAAAACGCAATACCCATAATAAAGCCCCCTCAGTAATTCCATCATCTACCTTCCCATACATTATGTTGTAAACACAATTTTCAATAACGCTTATCAAATCCGGAGCGTGGCGCTTAAGAGCTATTTCAGGAATCCGGCTGGCCTTGGTCGCTTAACAAGTGCCACGTGCGGTGGAACCTGATTCTACAAGTCCCGATTTCTGATGTGAAATGACTATCAACGATTGGGAGAGGACGTAACAAGCAATGGTTATGTCAACGTTGCAGAACTGCATAAACATTATCACCGGATAATGGAATCAAAACTTAAACAATAATGAATATAAAGAAACATTCCTTATGTTGGATTTTCCTCGTTAATAAATACACACGTATATATATATATATATATATATATATATATATATATATATATATATATATATATATATATATATATATATATATATATATATATACTGTATATAAATATACACATATATATATGTATAAATATTGTGTTTATATTTGTGTGAAAGTTGTATATATGTATAAATATTGTGTTTATATTTGTGTGAAAGTTGTATAAATGTATACATATCCCCTCTTTAAGGAACAAGTGTTTGGCTATATATATATAGAGGTAGTAGGTTAGCCAGGGCACCAGCCGCCCGTTGAGATACTACCGCTAGAGTTATGGGCGTTCTTTTACATGGACAGACAGTAATACACTGGATCCTTCTCTCTGGTTACGGTTCATTTTCCCTTTGCTTACATATACACCGAATAGTCTGGCATATTCTTACATATTCTCTTCCGTCCTCATACACCTGACAACAATGAGATTACCAAACCATTCTTCTTCACCCAAGGGGCTATCTACTGAACTGTAATTGTTCAGTGGCCACTTTCCTCTTGGTAAGGGTAGAAGAGACTCTTTAGCTATGGTAAGCAGCTCTTCTAGGAGAAGGTCACTCCAAAATCAAACCATTGTTCTCTAGTCTTGAGTAATGCCATAGCCTTTGTACCATGGTCTTCCGCTGTCTTGGGTTAGAGTTCTCTTGCTTGAGGGTACACTTAGGCACACTGTTCTATTTTGTTTCTCTTCCTCTTGTTTTGTTATAACTTTTATAGTTTATATAGGAGATATTTATTTTGATGTCGTTTACTCTAATATTTTATTTTTCCTTGTTTCCTTTCCTCACTGGACTATATTCACTGTTGGAGCCCCTGGGCTTATAGCATTCTGCCTTTTCAGCTAGGGTTGTAGCTTAGCAATTAATATATATATATATATATATATATATATATATATATATATATATATATATATATATATATATATATATATATATATATATTCACACACATTTGATCACGCTCATCTCTCCCTATCTTTCCTGTAGGGGGAGGAGGAGTAGTCATACCCTGGTGAAAGGAGGATACAGTTCATGTAGATACCTATCTGAATATTTAGCAGTCATTTTATGTATCCCGTACACTAGTATATACGTAAAATTCGTGCGTATGTATTTGCGTATCCAACATAAAGTGTAAACGCCTTTTCTCCCTTACAAGGGGGGGGGGGCTGTAAAAGGTGAGAGTATTTGATTTTCCCACTCGGAAAATCCGTCGAACATGAACAACAATACTGGTGTTGGTTGCTAACAAGAGACGCGAGGTAAACGCAGATAAGGTTTATTCAACAGATAACGAGCTTATATGCTAACAGTTGAGAGCAAGAATGGCACAAAAATTCAACCAATATGAAAGATGCGATAACAAGGTTAAATAGGTTTTCGATTATCAGTGCGGGAGAGGTAAAGAATAGGATATATGTTTTTATGATAGAAGAGGAAATGGTTCCAATGAGGTATTGGATAGGATATAAGTTTCTACTGGATATAAGATTAAATGGGTTCCTTCGAGTAATAGGAACTATACTCCTATGGACATAGGATATAGGTTCCTACGGACTAAGGAAAAATATTCCTAAGGAATAATCAATAGGATATTGGATGAATAAAAAAACTTAGAGAGAGAGAGAAAGAAGGAATAATCAATAGGATATTGGATGAATAAAAAAACTTAGAGAGAGAGAGAGAGAAAGAAGGAATAATCAATAGGATATTAGATGAATAAAAAACTTATCTAGATTGCGTAAACGATCATCCCAATTCTTGCAGTCATGAGAGAGAGAGAGAGAGAGAGAGAGAGAGAGAGAGAGAGAGAGAGAGAGAGAGAGAGAGAGAGAGAGAATCCTCTGGTTCCTAAAGAACAGGATGCTGATCAATCTTGTTCACCTCAATGGAAGTTAATCAAACTCAATTCGAATCGTGGGACCGAGGGGGGGGGGGGGGGCAATGGAATTTGGCTAGGGGGCTCTAGACCCGGGTCACGTCCCGCACAAGATGTATTACTTGGAAGTGAGCTGAGGCTGGGCACGTGTGAACCAGATCCGGTAACTTTCTGTTCCGATCCTAAGCATCAATCATTTCCGAAAAAAAGGGTAAACAGAATTCTGTGTAAAACGAGATAAGAATTATTTCCTTTTTTTTTTTTTTTTGTTTTTTTTTTTTGTGGTACAGTTATATCTATATATCATTAATAGTGTACGCGATCAGTCAAAAATGGCGACTAGATATTTAAATATATGCACACACATACGCTACCCCCTTCTCACCAGGGTATGAGTACTCCCTCTCCCCCGAGGGACGGGGAGAGCTGAGCGCGAGCTAAAAAAAAATACATATTCATACTTATAGTAGGACACTTGCTCTTTATTCTATAGGGGAGATATTAATATTATAATTACTACTACTACTACTACTACTACTACTATCACATTAGAAATAGATTTCGAAATTATAAAACGTTAGCAAGTAATATAATTAGTTAATTGGTTGATGATGATTTATAAACTCGTAATGATATTTTTTTTAAAAGCTTTTGATTCACTCTATCACTGTTCTAAAAGTGCACCAAAAATAAGAGCAAGCTTTGATCGGGTCAATTAATTAACAATTATCCTCCTCTTTCAAAAATTTCTTTGGTAAATCTTTTAAGGCAATCCTCCCAAGTTGGGCTTAACCCTGCCAGCCTTTACTTAAAAAAAAAAAAAAAAAAAAAAAAAAAAAAAAAAAAAAAAAAAAAACTGAACATCCTTTCATGTTATCAGTATTAGTAATAACTGATTAAGAATAATCATATATTTATACATTTATTTTTTTGCCTACTAATAAGATAGCGTACTAATATTAATATTAGAAAAGTTTTCAGAGTGCAGACCTCCACCACGGCAGATTATTTCTCCAAATCAGCTTGCCTTTCCCAGAATCAATTTAGACCGTATTTGATGTCTGTGTGAACTTGGGATTAAGGTTAGGGTTAATTCGGTCGACCTTTTGCTCGAAGTTGGCCTTGACCTTTGACCTAGGACTTTCAAAATTGAATCACTTCCACGTCTCCACATAACAATTAATCCCTGAAAGTTTTACTACTCTATGTGTAACATTGTGGCCAGGAAATTGTTCACAAACACACAAAGAAACAGACAAACGGGCAAACAGGGGTGGAAACATAACCTCCTCCCAACTTCGTTGTTGGAAGCAAATAAATCTTTATTATTATTAATAAGTATTAATAGGATAAACTGATTATTTATGTAACAAGCTAAAGCACTTTGAACCTATCAATCAAAGTTCCACAATTCAAGAAATGATTATTATTACTATTAGTACTAGCCAAGTTACAACCCTAGTTGGAAAAGCAAGATGCTATAAGACCCAAGGGCTCCAGCAGGGAAAAATAGCCCAGTGAGGAAAGGAAATAAGGAAATAAATAAACGATTTATTATTACTAACCAGGCTACAACCCTAGTTGGAAAAGCAAGATGCTGTAAGCCCATGGGCTCCATCAGGGAAAAATAGACCAGTGAGGAAAGTAAATAAGGAAATAAATAGACTATATAAGTAAATCTTTCATATGAAGGAGAGCAGAACAAGCAAGAGCAGTAGTGCTCGATGGCGTTATATATTTAGCAATGCTAATTATCATTCACCTTCCACAAGTGTTACAGTAATTATGATGATACTACGGCGCACAAAAATCCATCAATTCATATTTGAGGTCTTTCTTTTTTTCTGACTGGTAATGGTTTAATTTAGTACAACTCTTATGTTGTGGGTCGTATCCTCCATTATTATTTGTTTAAAGGTGTCGTCTCTTAGGTTACGTAATATTTCTACACTAGTGTACGCGACCCGTCGAAAATTGCTGCTAGATATTTTAGATATGCATACACAGATTCAACACTTCCATTCCCTCCCCTTTTCCATTCGGGGTGACCCCTTCACGAGAGTATGACTAACCGCCCCCCCCCCCTCCCTTACCCGAGGGATGGGGAGAGACCTAGTAGTTATACATCTGGCAATGCCACTGTGCGTTCCAGGAAAGAAATATAATATATATAGCCAGACACTTGTTCTTTATTATATAGGGGAAACGTACAGGAAACCAAGACGAGGGTACACTCGGGCACACTATTTTATCTTGTTTCTCTTCCTCTTGTTATTTTCAAGTTTTTATCCTCATGTTAATTTCAAATTTTTTTTTATAGTTTATATATGAAAGATTTATTTTACTGTTTTGTTCCTAGTTTTTCCTTATTGCCTTTCCTCACTGGGCTATTTTCCCTGTTGGAGTCCTCGTGCTTATAGCATCCTGCTTTCCCCTCTAGGGTTGTAGCTAAGAAAGTAATAATAATAATAATAATAATAATAATAATAATAATCATCATGCCACCAAGTGGTGTTTGTCATCAACTTCACCTCCTTGGCTGCATAATCAAATTACTCAAAAGGAAAACTTAAGGTTAGAGTTTTTCAACTAACTTCAACATTACAGACTGAAATACACTTCTAAATGTCAATTTATGAATTCCATCTAGTGCAAAGTCAAGTTCTTAAACAAAAAGTAGTAGAACTAGTATCCACTTTTCTTTGAAGTCCGCTCATGAATGGCAGAGGCAAGGGACAGTGACAGTGCCCAAGCTAGCAGGGCAATATCCCAGACTGGCCATAAATAGCACGCAAGCCCCTCTCCACCCAAGCTAGGACCAGACAATGGCTGTTGATACCTCAGGATGTAAAACTATAGGCTCCTCAAACCCCCCTATCCTTAGCTCACAAGAATGGTAAGGTTGCAGACATAAGAAACTTAAGCTTAAGCGGGGCTCGAATCCCAGTCCGGCGATCACCAGGCTGGGACGTTTCCAATAGATCAACACAACTATAGTCCATTTCTTTTATCGAAGCATATTTGCACCGACTCGCAGGGGTGCCCTTTTAGCTCGGAAAAGTTTCCTGATCGCTGATTTTCCGAGTTAAAAGGGCACCCCTGCGAGTCGGTGCAAATATGCTTCGATAAAAGAAACGGACTATATATATCAAGTCACAATTCCATTAAGTGCAAAGTAAAGTTTTTGAGAAAAAAAAAAGTAAAACCCATAAAGATATCAATCCATTAATTCCCCACCTCGTGTAAACCTAATTTCCTCCTCTATATATTTTCTTTAGTTCAAGGACTACACGGACTAGAACACCCCTCTTTATCCATCACCTGTAAAACCCATCTCAGCGTTTCCATCGGTTCTAATTATGTTCTGGCCATGAAAATTGTCAATTAACAGAGTAATTAAAAGTTTGTAATTCGCATTTGCGGAGACCAAACAATTCTCAGAGTCCAAATTTATCGCACGGTACGTTTTTTTGTTTTACATTTTCTTTCAGGGATAGTAGAAAAAAGCTATATACATATATATACATGTATATACAATATATATATATATATATATATATATATATATATATATATATATATATATATATATATATATACAGTATATATATATATATATATATATATATATATATATATATATATATATATATACAGTATATATATATATATATATATATATATATATATATATATATATATATATATATATATATATATACAGTATATATACATATATATATATATATATATATATATATATATATATATATATATATATATATATATATATATAATATATAAATATATATACTGCATATATATATACATATATTATATATATATATATATATATATATATATATATATATATATATATATATATATATATATATATATATACATATACCGTATATATACATATATAATTATTACCAGCCAAGCTACAACCCTACTTAGAAAAACAGGATGCTATAAGCGCAAGGGCACAAACAGGGAAAAATAGCCAAGTGAGTAAAGGAAATAAGGAAATTAATATATTATATGAGAAGTATTGAACAATTAAAATAAAATACTTTAAGAACAGTAACAACATTAAAACAAATCTTTCAAATATAATAAACTACAAAGAGAGACTTATGTCAGCCTGTTCAACATAAAAACATTTTCTGCAAGTTTGAACGTTTGAAGTTCAAATGTGTGTGTGTGAGCCAAGCTTACTTTTGTGGCTTTTAAGTGTAGTTTTCAGCAGCAGAAACAACAACAACAACAACAACAATAATAATAATAATAATAATAATTGGTGACACAGTCGATTTCCGGGAAGTATTTGATCTCAAATGATCATCGTTCGAAAGTCTCTCCGTCACTAACCAATCAAAACTCCCAGAGTAAATAAATAAAAAAAAAGAAAAAGAAAAATAAATAAATAAAAAAATAAATAAAAATTAACGATATGTTAAATTCAGGGTAAAATTAGTTATGAGAAGCAAATAAAAACCTTTAAATAACTGTCCAACAAAAATTTGAATTTCCTGACTACAGAGAATATAATTGATAAATAATAACGAAATGTAAAATTAAGAGTAAAATAAGTGATAAAAAAAACAATTAAAAAGATAACTAATCAGCTGCCATGTAAAAATAGAAATTTTAAGATGACTGACAATTTGTTAATTTCCGGACTACACAATATAAATGATTTCATTAACAAAAACGTAATGTGTAATTATCACAAAAAGGGTAGCAATTTTTGTATTACAGAGAAGTTACATGCAATTACTGTACGGTAGAGAGAATTATCATGTAATCATTACAAAATCAGTGACGTGTATTAATTACAGCTAGAATAACATGACTCGTACTGGCTCCAACAGCAGGTATGAACTTTGAAATGGTTCCATAACATGAACTTAACTCAATCATTAAACATAATTAATAACGTCGATAATACTGGGAAATCTTACTCGGACTTAATAAGGATTAAACAAAATTATATTTTATGATCAATTATTTTCTTTAAATGTCTAAATTTAATTATAACTATAGGGGCACTAAGGAGAGAGCAGACCTCCGTCAGAGCAGCTTATTTCTCGACATTTTGGATTGATTTTTGACGTTTTGCTCGTCTGTGACCTTGACCTTTGACCTTACAAAATTTAATAATTTCCACCTTTTTACATTACAGTTTAAAATCCCTGCAAGTGTCATTACCTAACGATTAAAACTGAGGACGAATGGTTGTTGACCGGAATTTGACCTTTTGCTTGACCTTGACCTTGGACTCGACCATGAACTTCGACCTTAACATGTAGTAATTAGCGTGGATTTTCATACATTCAATAATAAACCAAGTTCAAAGTGTTAGAGACAACGATGTCTAAACCTACAGCTGATTACGTGAATTGAACATTTTGCTTGACCATGACCTTGACCTTTGACCTTGGCCTTTCAAAATTTAATCATTTCCACCTTTCTAAATAACAGTTCAACCATGCATGTTTCATTACTCTAAGATTAAAATTGTGGCCAGGAATTGTTCACAAACAAACAAACAAACCCAAACAAACAAACAGGGGATAAATCATATCCTCCTCCCAACATCCTTGGAGGGGGGGGGGGAAATATCATCACATGAACCAAGATTTAATTGGCACTACTGTAAAATTGATAGGGTAGAGGAACTAAAGTATTAATTTTCAATTTTGATTCTTTTAAAAAATCTATTATATGATCGTTAACATTTCTTCACAAATTAATTCAACATTACTCCCAAAGAATAACACAAATTTTACCAAGGAGTCAAGAATTTCTACGAAATTACGAAATATAAATTCAGTGTTGGCAAATATTTTTGATATCTTGATTGTCGTTAATGATGAAATCAAATTTACTTATATGGCGGCAGCAAAACAAAGAAAGAAAAAAAAGTTATAAAACACCATAATAAAAACAATATGAAGACTCAAGAGGTAGAAATAAAACCGAAATAAACAAGAATAAAACTTCAAAACAGGAAAAAAAAAAAATAAATAAATAAACGAATTCAATAAAACCAAGACTAAGAGATTAAGCCGTCCAAAAACTGGAAAAAAAATACGTCATCGCTTCAGAAACCCGAAATTCCAAGGAGCTTAAAAACGCAAAGCGGAATTTCTTGGATCGTCATAAAAAAGCCTGGAAAGAGACTGGAGGCATTCGGGAGGAGGGGGGGGGGGGTGCACTGAGGTAGCAACATTCCCAGGAATATAGTGGGAATTTGCAGATGAAAATTCAAGAGCTGGAATGATGAAATTCCAGGTATTCCAGAGGTAATTCTTTTTCCTTTTTCAGGCGTGCAGTATTTTACTTCAGATAACCTAGGTGACGCCAAGTTACTTAAATCATGAAAATGTGGTGAGAAAGAATTAATAGTCATGGGTGTTTTACAATGCCCCCATGGATGATAGTTATTCATATTATTACATTCAAAATGTGTCTGGTATGTTTCCTTTTATAAAAGTTGTTGTTTTAAACCTTGTTTTATTAGAATATCTTCCCTTATCAATTAATGGCACCACAAAAACATTAATAATGTTAATAAATATATTAAAAACTACAACAGCAAATACAGCCGTTTCTAGTCCACTACATAAGGGTCTCAGACATGTCAAATAATGCCTGGGTTTGGCCAGTTTTCATCACCACGCTAGTCACTCCGCATTGGTGATGGCGAGAGATTTTTGTCTGATCGCTCACTCACAGCAAACCAACTTAGTATTTTTAGCCCTGACTTGTACAGCTTTGCTCATCATGGCGATACACAAACCCTTTCAAAACGTTAAGGTATTCCCACTCGGAAAGGGATAACAAGAACAATTATAGTAATAACAATAAGAACACAATGTTATTAATGTCATAAATAAAAAGGTAGTCTTTTCATCTTGTTACTCGAAATTAACTATTTTGAAGAGATAAAAATCCTTTGATGTAAGACAAGAGGAACAAAGACCAAATAACTAAAGACCACACACTAAAAGGACGAATCCTATTCCCAAAATTCATTATCCTACTTAAGGCAAAGACGACAATAAATAAAAATAATAAAGGCAACATGGTAATACATACATAAAAAGTTCAAATAAATTATCCTCTTCACCTTACGATTGAAGAAATAAGAAAACTATAAGATGGAAATTCAAAATATCTTTCAGTGAGATAACAGGATTTCCTGAGGATGTTGTTACATTGCCTTTAATTGATAACACAAATATGCCAGCAGCAACAACAACAACAACGAGAGAGAGAGAGAGAGAGAGAGAGAGAGAGAGAGAGAGAGAGAGAGAGAGAGAGAGAGAGAGAGAGAGAGAAACAAATCATGACTGTACCTTCTTCACCGGATGCCAACCTCCAAGTTGCCGAGTCTTCGTAACATACCTGAAACGGGAAGAAAAACTGACTTTGAAAAACATGAAACGTTAATAAATGAAACCTGAAAAGTAAAACATAAAAAAATAGAATAATAATAATCTCAAATGGCCACTGGACGATCGAAATTCTTTGAATAATATTCAACAATATATAAAAGTTGATGATAGTCAAGGGCTCCTATTGAATGTTTCCTTTGTTATAATATTAGCAAAGATAATATTAAATCAAAATGTTTCATAGCTTAATAACAACGTTAAGCCTGTCCATCATTTCCTCATAGACCTAATAACAAGCAGCCAATTTCAACTAGCCTATTATTCGCATCACTTTCTCCCTTTTGATTAGACAACAATTAAAAAATTTATTTTCTGTCTGACAAGGCGCTGTAAAAAAGAAGAATCTATCAAAAGATCATCAACAGGTCAAACTACTTTCTGCTGGAAACCGGGCTTCATTCCTCGTCAATTGCATAGAGATAACGATTAGGATTAGGATAATGATAAGGATAGGGAAGTGGGGAATATGGGGAGAGGAAGAGTACCCCTGGACACAATCCAGTTTATAGCCCGTAGGCAGGAACTCGGGATGGGAAGGAATAAGGAGAAGGGAGAAAGGGAAGTACTGGAGAAGAAAAGAAGAGAAGGGCAAACCCTCGTGCGATGTTAGATAACAATTATTGTCAGCCCCAAATCATATAATTGTAACCTGTCCCACTCAATCTTATAATCAGTTTTTTTTTTTTTTTTAAAGCAGTACATTTATGAATCCCGACTACTAAAGGGGATCTTTTTTCGATTCAATTATATTACTTCCCATAAAAACATATAAAACTAAGAAAAAATACTATTATCAAGTCAATGTCCCGCAAAGTCAGTATCATTTTCTAAACAAAGTTTGAATTCAACCAAATGAAAATAGAATTCAAACAAAAGTTTGCATAACTTTCTTTAAAGAGGACACGCCATTTTTATTTGAATATGCAGAATCTGTTTTTTTCCCTAGTCCTATATTACTTGCTGTATGGAAAATACTAATTTTCTATTCAAAATACGTTCAACAACTCCTAATTCTGCTTCTTAGAAAGATAGTCTTCTGATGGTGAATCCTTACAGGACAGTTTTTCTCAGAGGTGTATAAAGTTATAAGAGCATTATTTCAAATTATCATTATTATTATTATTACTAGCCAAGCTACAACCCTCGTTGGAAAAGCAAGATGCAATAAGTCCAAGGGCTCCAACAGGGAAAAACTGCCCAGTGAGGAAAGGAAATAAGGAAATAAATAAATGATGAAAATAAATTAACAATATCATTCTAAAAACAGTAACAGCGTCAAAACAGATATGTTCTATATAAATTATTAACAACGTCAAAAAACGGTACACCGACAATTCCGCACTGGATAATTCAGCGCAGACAATTCAGCGCTGCCAATTCAGCGAATGACAATTCAGCTTAGAATCAATACAGCGCATGACAATTCAACACAAGGACAAATCAGCACAAGGACAATTCGGCGCCAATAGGCACACACGGTTCAGTGAATGACAATTCAGCCTAAGAACAATTCAGCACAGTAACAAGTCAGCATAAGGAAGCAACTACAAGGAAATTCAGCAAAAAGTTTTAACACTTTATTGATAATATATAAAAAGGGATATCAAAGATTTATTAAATTTACATATTAAAAATAATACATACAGTATATGTAAAAAGAAATGAATTAATTTATTTCTGCAATTCAATGAGGTAGCTTATATTTTGTAAGTATTCCAACTTATCAAATCGACTTCCATACTCATTAACAAGCGTTTTTATTGCCTTAGCTGTCCTTTGGTATTTTGGGTTTTTTCTACCATCGTACAATAAAAAAGGTTCTCCACTGTGTGTTACACGCAAAATCCATTCAATAGAATATGCTCGCGTCCTTTCTCCGATAAAATCCGCTCCATAAGGCTGGCTTTTCAGTTTTAACTAAGCAAATGTTTATAAACAACTGTATTCCAGAAAAGGGAATATATACCGTCCTAAGCTTGTACTATGACTTTATTTATTCAGTGGTTGTTATTGTTAACAACCATGAATTACAACAGTAATAATAATAATAATAATAATAATAATAATAATAATAATAATAATAATAATAATAATAATAATAATAGTAGTAATAATGACAATGATAATAATAAGAAAAATATTCTTCATATGCTAATGATAAGATAAGGGTGAATGTGTGTGCATTTTTGCACTGAATTGTCCTTGTGCTGATTCATCGTTGTGCTAAATTGTCATGCGCTGAATTGATTCTAAGCTGAATTGTCATTCGCTGAATTGGCAGCGCTGAACTGTCCTGCGCGGAATCGTCGGCACACGTCAAAAAACAGATATGACATATATAGACTACAAAAAGACTCATGTCAGCCTGTTAACTGATGAAATATAATAGGAACACCACTGCAATGATATTACTAAACATTCTAAATCATTAACATTATCAGATATCAGTGAGTGTGTTTATACCAAGCTAATCACCACCAAAGCTGAAAATTAAGAAAATGGAAAAATAAAATCTGCAAATTACAGACCTACCTCTGAAAAAAATCTAATCTGCTTAATTCACGAGGTCTACATTTCAACAAACTTAGCAAGATATATAATTAACAAAAGCTTTAAAACGAATAATTGATGACATGCCCAGCACAAGGAAGATCAGCTATGCCAAGAGAAGTACTATTCTATGGCCTACGGGGGAGGGGGAATCAAAGTGCTTTGGGCTTAAATGGGAAACAAAGAATAGGGTAACTCAACTACCTCAAATTATCAAAACAGACATTTATTAGAACATTTCGACTAACTTACATTCTAGATCAATATCTAGTTACAAATATTTCATATCAATACAAGTTAAGCTATCTAGATATTAATATTATTCTATATCAATCAAATTCAAGCTATTTAGTTACTACTATTCTATATCAATCAAATTTAAGCTATTTAGTTACTACTATTCTATATCAATCAAATTCAAGCTAACTAGTTACTAATATTCTAAATCAATCAAATTCAAGTTATTTAGTTACTACTATTCTATATCAATCAAATTCAAGCTAACTAGTTACTAATATTCTATAGCAATCAAATTCAAGCTAACTAGTTACTACTATTCTATATCAATCAAATTCAAGCTAACTAGTTACTACTATTCTATAGCAATCAAATTCAAGCTAACTAGTTACTACTATTCTATATCAATCAAATTCAAGCTATTTAGTTACTAATACTGTATTCTATATCAATCAAATTCAAGCTATTTAGTTACTACTATTCTATATCAATCAAATTCAAGCTAACTAGTTACTAATATTCTATAGCAATCAAATTCAACCTAACTAGTTACTACTATTCTATATCAATCAAATTCAAGCTAACTAGTTACTACTATTCTATATCAATCAAATTCAACCTAACTAGTTACTACTATTCTATATCAATCAAATTCAAGCTAACTAGTTACTACTCTTCTATATCAATCAAATTCAAGCTAACTAGTTACTACTATTCTATATCAATCAAATTCAAGCTAACTAGTTACTACTATTCTGTATCAATCAAATTCAAGCTATTTAGTTACTACTATTCTGTATCAATCAAATTCAAGCTATTTAGTTACTAATACTGTATTCTATATCAATCAAATTCAAGTTATTTAGTTACTACTATTCTATATCAATCAAATTTAAGCTATTTAGTTACTACTATTCTATATCAATCAAATTCAAGCTAACTAGTTACTAATATTCTATAGCAATCAAATTCAAGCTAACTAGTTACTACTATTCTATATCAATCAAATTCAAGCTAACTAGTTACTACTATTCTGTATCAATCAAATTCAAGCTATTTAGTTACTACTATTCTGTATCAATCAAATTCAAGCTATTTAGTTACTAATACTGTATTCTATATCAATCAAATTCAAGTTATTTAGTTACTACTATTCTATATCAATCAAATTCAAGTTATTTAGTTACTACTATTCTATATCAATCAAATTCAAGCTAACTAGTTACTACTATTCTATAGCAATCAAATTCAAGCTAACTAGTTACTACTATTCTATATCAATCAAATTCAAGCTATTTAGTTACTAATACTGTATTCTATATCAATCAAATTCAAGTTATTTAGTTACTACTATTCTATATCAATCAAATTCAAGCTAACTAGTTACTACTATTCTATAGCAATCAAATTCAAGCTAACTAGTTACTACTATTCTGTATCAATCAAATTCAAGCTTACTAGTTACTACTATTCTGTATCAATCAAATTCAAGCTAACTAGTTACTACTATTCTGTATCAATCAAATTCAAGCTAACTAGTTACTACTATTCTGTATCAATCAAATTCAAGCTAACTAGTTACTACTATTCTGTATCAATCAAATTCAAGCTATTTAGTTACTAATATTCTATATCAATCAAATTCAAGCTAATTAGTTACTACTATTCTATAGCAATCAAATTCAAGCTAACTAGTTACTACTATTCTATATCAATCAAATTCAAGCTATTTAGTTACTACTATTCTATAGCAATCAAATTCAAGCTAACTAGTTACTACTATTCTATATCAATCAAATTCAAGCTATTTAGTTACTAATACTGTATTCTATATCAATCAAATTCAAGCTATTTAGTTACTACTATTCTATATCAATCAAATTCAAGCTATTTAGTTACTACTATTCTATATCAATCAAATTTAAGCTAACTAGTTACTACTATTCTATATCAATCAAATTCAAGCTAACTAGTTACTACTATTCTATATCAATCAAATTCAAGCTAACTAGTTACTACTATTCTATATCAATCAAATTCAAGCTAACTAGTTACTACTATTCTATATCAATCAAATTCAAGCTAATTAGTTACTACTATTCTATATCAATCAAATTCAAGCTATTTAGTTACTACTATTCTATATCAATTAAATTCAAGCTAACTAGTTACTACTATTCTATATCAATCAAATTCAAGCTAACTAGTTACTACTATTCTATATCAATCAAATTCAAGCTATTTAGTTACTACTATTCTATATCAAGGCTGAAAAAAATTGTGTGTGGTTGTAAAATATACATATGTCAACTTTCAGCTACATCCGATGCCTTGATAAGGAGCAAAGTCCAAAAAACGTGTTACAGAGGCCCTGAATCTCTTAGAATTGATTGAATATAGGATTTTGGCTTAATGCCTAAATCCTATATTCAATCAATTCTAAGAGATTCAGGGCCTCTGTAACACGTTTTTTGGACTTTGCTCCTTATCAAGGCATCGGATGTAGCTGAAAGTTGACATATGTATATTTTACAACCACACACAATTTTTTTCAGCCTTATCAATAACTTAAACCCGATAGTTTTTATTTTTATAGAGTAAAAATGATCTGGCCGACGCCATGGCCAGTGATAACGAGCCAAGAGTCGAAAACATTCATTACGTAAACAAAGTAAACACCTTTTGACAAAATTTTGCCCCTCCCATCCACCAGACACCCATTCACCTTGTTCCATCGGCTCTGAAACCCATAACAGTCAAGAATGGCTAGCAGGATTTGGAATTGCCCCCTGGTTGCAAAACTGCATTTATCTTACGACTTGCAACTTTATACAGTCAAGAGAAAGCCCGTGGCCATATTTACTATAGCCTGAATAGGTAATTATTCAGTTTCTAGTTTAAATCCAATGTTTATGGTCTGATTTGTATTTAACGTAACATGATCATAATACTTGTAATGTCATTCAGGCTTTTGAACATTTCCATTAACTATTCACTATGCCACCAAGAGAGAGAAAAAGAGAGAGATTGTATGTAAACAGTCTTTATATAACTATTTTTGTTAAAATAAGAATTTTGTGCTAAACTCTCCATCAGACCAACGGATCATCCGATATAATTTTTTTTCTTCTTCTCAGGCCGTACGACCGTGTTGGCTATGTTTTGGGCATGACTGCATTTTGTAAATAAATCATGAATAGTTTTAGGAGTTTTATTGGTACATCTAATGGGAATTTATAGATGTAAAGTGAACATAATTCATTTATCCTTTAAAATAATTACTACATGTAGCAAAACAAACAGTAGTAAAGATGATAATGCAATGAAGGAATGATACCATACTTTATCTTTAGCTTCAACATCGGCAATAACATACCCAGTTGCCATAATTTGTCAGCTTAATGAAATAACCTATCATCTAATGTTAAACTTAAATTCTGAGGAGGCCATGGCTTACTGCACAGTGAAAAAACATGACAAAGACTTTATGAATGGCGGAACGATACATAAATGTGGGTGGGGTATCTGTGCTTGCCTAGTAATACTACTGTAGCAGTATAGCCACAACAGTAGTATACATGAATGAAACGTTTAGGCCAACTGCTGGGGTCCTTGAGGATCATTTAGGACTTCTTACAGCTACCCCAGAAATGAGTTTTTATAACCAGAATTTAAATTTTCTGATCCAACAATGCCCATGATAGCCTTCAGTGTTATCCTGAATTATAACGAGGCAAAGGGTGGAGCCTCATGAAGTCATCATTCTGACGATAATTATTGGTGAAAGTTTAAAGCCGAAATACAGTACCGGCAATTTTTTTTTTTTCAACAGTAAATAGATCGGTAGATAGACAATAAATGAAATTTGCTTGACATTGGATATAACAGTTATCAAATCAAGCTTGTCTACTACGTTTCTTAAAATTACCAACTATTCCCTACACCTTGTCAATCTGATTGTGACCTATAAAGTAGACTGTAATTTCTTAGAAAACTTATTTTGGGAGTTAGACTAATAATCGAAGTATTTTTGTATTTATTAACATATTTTGTTGGTTTGTTCATTATGACAATTATCAGTGGAGAGGTTTCAGAGTTCATAAAGGTGTACTGTTTTGCTTTTATTTAAACTTTTGTGTCATTGTTGGCAGAGGTATAGCCTTCGTTACGTATGGCCAATCATCGATCGAGAAAGAGGGAAGAAATGCCGTCATAAGCTACGTAACGAGTGCGTTCGAAACCTTTTCTCTGAGTAAGTTGGCCCGTCTTCAAAAAACGTCACTTTTACATTATAAGTAGCAAATGTATTCAGCCTACGTAATGCAGAATATAGTAAAAATTTATGTGTAGATATAATGTGCATTCTGAAGAAGCGTTACATTTATGAAATTCATAGATAACAAATTATTGCGAAAAAAACCGTGTTACAGAGGCCCCGAATCTCATAGTAGTTACTAATATTCTAAATCAATCAAATTCAAGTTATTTAGTTACTGCTATTCTATATCAATCAAATCCAAGCTAACTAGTTACTACTATTCTATAGCAATCAAATTCAAGCTAACTAGTTACTACTATTCTATATCAATCAAATTCAAGCTAACTAGTTACTACTATTCTATATCAATCAAATTCAAGCTAACTAGTTACTACTATTCTATATCAATCAAATTCAAGCTAACTAGTTACTACTCTTCTATATCAATCAAATTCAACCTAACTAGTTACTACTATTCTATATCAATCAAATTCAAGCTAACTAGTTACTACTCTTCTATATCAATCAAATTCAAGCTAACTATTTACTACTATTCTATATCAATCAAATTCAAGCTAACTATTTACTAATATTCTATATCAATCAAATTCAAGCTATTTAGTTACTACTATTCTATATCAATCAAATTCAAGCTCTCTAGTGACTATTATTATCATTACTATCAAATAAATACATGCCATGAAAAATCCTGAGTTGATTTTGATATACTCAGGTAATCATAAAAATCAAGGAAATAAAATCAAGTTAATTAAATTATCTTTCAAAATTATAGAAACCTAAGGGGAAAAAATCAGCTAATTTTTAGCGTAAAATAGACAGTAAAAGGAAACAAACCCAAAGCACGAACTGCTCGGAGGTAAACAGAGATATAATTTCGGTCAATTTTCGGGCCGAAATTTTTTTTGAAAATTTCGGCCGATTTTCGGGCCAAAAATTTTTCCGAAATTTTTTTCGAAAATTTCGGCCGATTTTCGGGCTAAAAATTTTTCCGAAAATATTTTCGAAAATTTCGGCCGATTTTCGGGCCAAAAATTTTTCCGAAAATTTTTTCGAAAATTTCGGCCGATTTTCGGGCCAAAAATGTTTTCGAAAATTTCGGCCGATTTTCGGGCTGTAATATGTAATATGGTATCTCCGTTAGATAGAGGGTCATACAGACATTATTTAGTTTTCTGGCAGAAATATGCAATAAAATCATCATGTCTAGTGTTAAAAAAAATGGATCGGACCCGAATTATGATTAAATGCACTGATTCATCAAGTGTGGTACGTCGTTAACAAAGAGAATTGTCAAGTATGAGTGCAATAGCAGCTGATCAATACCCTTGTGAGTACAACACTCAACGAATACGTTCTACATCCCCAGACAAGGCCAGAGGCAACTTCATTTCTTATGTGGAAGGGGTGAATTTTGACTTCATTTCTTATATGGGAAGGGTAAATTTTGACTTCATTTTTTATATGGAAAGGGTAAATTTTGATTTAATTTCTTATATGGGATGGGTAAATTGGGAAGGTTGAATTTTGATTTCATTTCTTATATGGAAAGGGTAAATTTTGACTCCATTTTTTATATGGAAAGGGTAAATTTCAACTTTATTTCTTACATGGAAAGGGTAAATTTTTACTTCATTTCTTATATGGAAAGGGTAAATTTTAACTTTATATCCTGTATAGAAAGGGTAAATCTTGACTTCATTTCTTATGGAAATGGTAATTTTTTACTTCATTTCTTATATGGAAAGGGTAAATTTCGACTTCCTTCATATGGAAAGGGTAAATCTTGACTTCATTCATAATATGGAAAGGATAAATTTTGACTTCATTTCTTATGTGGAAAGGGTAAAGATACAAACTTAGCTTCTAATATGGAAAAATCAAATACTGATGCTTGCTTATTTTCTATAACATCAGTCAGACGAATAACTGATAAATAAAGTAAGTAATGCTGTGAAGAACAGTGGTTTTACTATCAATAATACAAAGTCAGTTTGAATTAAATTTGAATATAATATATGTATACGTATGAATACATCAATTTTTGCAATAAATCTAAAGTCAAATATTTTCATCCCTTTAGATCAATCAAAGGAAGAGGATGAAAAGAGAATATAGCCACAGGGGCAACATGACACAATAAAACTTTTTCTATGAAATTTGAAACGAAAATGTAATCGGTTCGCTTTGTCTGAAACCCCAGATTGAAAGAGAGAGAGAGAGAGAGAGAGAGAGAGAGAGAGAGCGCACGCTACCAGTCCAGAGTCTTTATCATTAGACGATTGTTAATTAGGCAAAAATGAGAGAGAGAGAGAGAGAGAGAGAGAGAGAGAGAGCACGCTACTAGTCCAGAGTCTTTATAATGAAACGATTGTTAATTAGGCAAAAATGGGTGAGAGAGAGAGAGAGAGAGAGAGAGAGAGAGAGCACACAACTGGTATAGCATCTTAATCAATAAACAATTACTTAATAAGAAAAATTAACAACAGAATGGGTGTGTATATATTCAGAGAGAGAGAGAGAGAGAGAGAGAGAGAGAGAGAGAGACAACTAGTATAGAAACTTTAATCAATAAACGTTTATTTAAAAAGAAAAAATAACAACAATGGATGTGTATATATTTAGTCAGAGAGAGAGAGAGAGAGAGAGAGAGATTGCACGCTACCTGTATAGAATCTCAATAAATAAACGATTACTTAAAAAAAGAAAAAAATAACAACTAAACGGGTTTGAATATTTCCAGAGAGAGAGAGAGAGAGAGAGAGAGAGAGAGAGAGAGAGTGTGCACGCTACTAGTATAGGATCTTGATCAATAAACGATTACTTAATAAGAAAAAAATAACAACAGAATAGGGGTGCATATATTGAGAGAGAGAGAGAGAGAGAGAGAGAGAGAGAGAGTGTGTGCACGCTACTAGTATAGAATCTAGATCAATAAACGATTACTTAAAAAGAAAAAATAACAACAAAACGGGTTTGAATATTTTCAGAGAGAGAGAGAGAGAGAGAGAGAGAGAGAGAGGGAGAGAGAGTGTGCACGCTACTAGTATAGAATCTAGATCAATAAACGATTACTTAAAAAGAAAAAATAACAACAAAACGGGTTTGAATATTTTCAGAGAGAGAGAGAGAGAGAGAGAGAGAGAGAGAGAGTGCACGCTACTAGTATGGAATCTTGATCAATAAAGCATATATTGAGAGAGAGAGAGAGAGAGAGAGAGAGAGAGAGATTGCAGGCAACTGGTATTGGATATATTCAATAAAGGATTACTTAATAGAAAAAGAAATACATAGGAATTAGTGTGTATATATTCATAGGGCGAGGGGACACGCAAACACATTACAGGATATAATATCCGTCGATCTAATCTTTGATAACGAACAGCCAAGACGCATTAAAACTCCTTCATTAATTTAACCATTAGTCGGCATAATGAAATGGAAATGAGGTTATTACCTCATAAAGACCTTTAATGTTCTATTAGAACACTTTTATATTCTCTCTTCGAAATGAGGAACAAGTCTCTTTAAAGCGTTTTAATATTTCGTCCGAGGGCTCCCTCATTCGGGAAGATTTTTACACGTTTGATTCTAATCTCTAAAACACCTTTGGGATACGCTAGAGAGAGAGAGAGAGAGAGAGAGAGAGAGAGAGAGAGAGAGAGTATATATATACATACATATATATATTATATATATATGTATATATATTCATATATATTATATATATACATATATATTATATATATACATAAATATATATATATATATATATAATATATTATATATATATATATATATATATATATATATAAATATATATATAGAGAGAGAGAGAGAGAGAGAGAGAGAGAGAGAGGGAGAGAGAGAGAGGGAGAGAGAGAGAGAGAGAGAGAGAGAGGGAGAGAGGGAGAGAGAGAGAGAGAGAGAGAGAGACCCTTGCTCTTTATCATATAAAGGAGATTATCCTCATCATCAGAAAGAACATTTTTATCCGTAACTAAGTAAAGAAAGATCACTTTGCCAACCTTCTTTATTCCTAAAAAGGAATTAAACAAAGAAGAAAGTTATTTTCCGTTCGAGCCAACTGCGTCCACTTTTACTAAGCAAAAATCTCGGGACGAAAAAGAAAGAGAGAGGGAGGAATGAGAAAGTGAACGTAGTCGAGAGAGCAGAAACAAAAAGATGAACGTGGAATGATAAAAGTGAGTATCGGTCGACCCCGCTGTGTTGACATCACTCGTCCGGCGACTTCCCCCTTCCATTTATGGGTATGAAATCACCATAACCTGTTGGATGACTTCCTCTTTCAGTGCGACTGCGCTGCTCTGTCTACTACACTCAATCGAAAGAGGAGACTTTCTTAGTGCCATAGACAAGGCAGGAGACTTTCTCGATAACACAGATTAGGCAGGAGACTTTCTCAATGCCATAGATAAGGCAGGAGATTTTCTCAACGCCACAGACAAGGCAGGAGACTTTCTCAGTGGCATGGAGAAGACAGGAGACTTTCTCAATGCCAGAAACAAGGCAGGAGACTTTCTTAATGCCACAGACAAAACAGGAGACTTTCTCAATGCCTAAGACAAAACAGGAGACTCTCTCAATGCCATAGACAAGGCAGAAGATTTTTTCAATGCCACAGACAAGGCAGGAGACTCTCTCAATGCTACAGACAAAGCAGAAGACTCTCTCAATGCCACAGACAAGGCAGAAGACTTTTTCAATGCCACAGACAAGGCAGAAGAATTTTTCAATGCCACAAACAAGGCAGGAGACTTTCTCAATGCCACAGACAATGCAGGAGACTCTCTCAATGCCACTGACAAGGCAAAAGACTTTTTCAATGCCACAGACAAGGCAGAAGAATTTCTCAATGCCACAGACAAGGCAGGAGACTTTCTCAATGCTACAGACAAAGCATGAGACTCTCTCAATGCCACAGTCAAGGCAGAAGACTTTTTCAATGCCACAGACAAGGCAGAAGAATTTCTCAATGCCACAGACAAGGCAGGAGACTTTCTCAATGCCACAGACATGGGAGGAAACTTTCTCAAGGCCACACACATAAAGAGGAGACTTTCTAAATGTTGCAGTCAGAGGATACTTTCCCAATGCCACAGACAAGGCAGGAGACTTTCTCAATGCCAGATCAAAGACAGGTTATTTTTCCAATGCCACAGACAAGGCAGGAGATTTTCTCACAGCCACACACACACACAGTGGAGACTTTCTAAATGTTGCAGTCAGAAGATACTTTCCTAATGCCACAGACAAGGCAGGAGACTTTCTCAATGCCAGATTAAAGACAGGTTATTTTTCCAATGCCACAAACAAGGCAGGAGACTTTCTCAATGCCACAGACAAGGCAGAAGACTTTTTCAATGCCAAAGACAAGGCAGGAGACTTTTTCAATGCCAAAGACAAGGCAGGAGACTTTCTCAAAGCCACAGACAAGGGAGGAAACTTTCTTTATGCCACACACAAAGAGTGGAGACTTTCTAAATGTTGCAGTCAAAGGAGGATACTTTTTCAGTGTTACAGACCTGGGAGGAGACATTCTCAAAGCTAGAAACAGGAGAAAACTATCTCTATGCCCAAGAGAAGGGATGAGGTATTCTCAATGCCACAGAAAATAAAGAATTTTTCAGTGCACCACAAATGAGAAGACCTTGTCAATGACACAAACTTCTTTTGTAGTTTTTCCTTATCTTCTTTCCTCACTGGGCTCTTTTCCCTGTTGGAGCCCTTGGGCTTATAGAATCCTGCTTTTCCAACTAGGGTTGTAGTGTAGCAAGTAATAATAATAATAATATGGAAGATACTTTCTTAATGACACAAACATGCGAACAGACTTTCTCAATACCAAAAACATCGAAGGAGTCTTCCTCAAGGACACAGAAAAGTAAAGGGAATTTCTTGACGTCACAGACAAAAACAGAGACTTCAAGAATGCCATATACAAGGGGAAAAACTTTCTCAATACCCGCCAGCAATGGAGGAAACTTTCTCGATTCCAGAAAAAGGGAAGAAAACTTTCTCAATGCCACAAAGAATGATGGAGGTTTTCTCAATGCCACACAAGGGAGGAGACTTTCTCATGATGCCACACATAAGGAAAGTGAATTTCCTTCTACCACAGACAAAGATAGAATTTCTTAATGTCACAGACAACGGGAACACTTTCTTAATGCCACAGAAAATAAGTGTCTTTCTCATGCCCCAAACAAAGAAGAAAACTCTCTAAATGCCAGAGAGAGGGAGAAAAACTTTCGCAATTCCACAAACAAGAGTGGGGACTTTTTCAGTGCCACACACATGGGAAGAGAATTTATCAATGCTACACACAAGGGAAGAGACTCTCAATGCAACACACAAAGCAGGAGACTTGTTTAACACACAAAAGGGAGACTTTCTCATTGCCAGAGACAAGGGAAGAAAGTTTATCGAGGTTATAAATTGAGGGAGGAGACTTTCTCAATGACACATAAAATGAGACATTCTCAGTGTAAAAGAAAAGGTGGGATACTTACTCAGTGCCACAAAAGCGAAGAGACTTTCCTAAGACCCACAGAAGGGAAAATACCTCTATAACACAGAAAAAGAAGAAAAGTTTCTCAATGACACATAAAAGGGAGAAGACTTTCTTGATACCACAGACAAGGGAGGAGGTTTTCTCAATGACAGAGACAAGGCAGGAGACATTCTCAATGACAAAGACAAGGCAGGAGACTTTCTCGATGCCATAGACAAAGTAAGAGAGTTTATCAATAAAAAAGACATCGCATTAGACTATCTCAATTCCATAATGTAAAACACTTTCTCAATGTCACACAAAGGTAAATAAAACTCTTTCTTAAAGGCAGACGGACAAAATTGTGTGAACGGAAATGGTACAGTGCACAATATCCATTATGATAAATGAAGGAGAAAGAATTGACATAAAATCCATATCATTGAGTTTGACTAAAACTCATTATAAAATTTGATACATGAAATGATAATAAACATATGATTTGGTTTGTAAAGTATATACGTCCCGAAAAATTGTATTAATAAGCAAAATACTATTCTATAAGTAAATTTGGCCCGATTTACCCTTTTTTTCCTCAGCGTAATTGAACAAGCTAGTGGATAAAAAAAAAACCAACGAACAATGACTTCATAAATTAAATTGTTAATGAAACGACATATGCAGGACTTGAATCTCACTGGCGCCTAAATTAATCAAATCTTTTTATTCCTCCTTTGTAATATTTCGAACTAAATCGGATTATCCCTGGGGCGCTAACCGGATCCTACATTTTATTATTCAAACTACTCAATGGGCATGAGGTATTTAAGGTTCAGTAGATTATAACAATATTGTTATTTATACTTGGCTTTATTAGTTTATGTCGAGTCTGGTTTTTATTGACGTCAAGTAAAAACTGAAAACGTTTACGTTCACAAATATATATACATATTCAACAGATGAATAAAGGATGAACGACACATGCAAAAAATTCCACCCGAGACTTTTCTTTCCAAAAGCTCTTTCATAACACCTATCCAACGGTTGCTAGATTGGATTTAAGAATTTGGGCTATACAGGTCGGCGTTGTGGCTTACTGGGTCGTTCAATGCCTAAGTGTAACGGGGGAACACTTGCAGTAAAATTAATGAGTCGAAATCAAGAGGCTGGACAGCAAGACGGAAGAGAGGAAGCAATAGAAGGATTGCAAGTAAGTGCAGTATAATGTACCGCACGTGTTTCAGACACGTTCGTACACTGTAATAGTTTCTTTTTTTATCTTATCACTCTCTATTCCCTACACTGTTAATAAACCATCCTGTTTTCATGCTTGTACAAGCTTTATCATGTTTGAATTTTTGTGACGTTCTTCCTCGGAAGTCACTATATATAAACTTGATGATTGTTTAATTAAGTTTAGTTGCATTCAGTTAACATCTAACTGCTCACTTGCACAATAATTAAAGCTGAAGAGATCCTTAAACAATAGCAGCAATGCACCCAGTAGTAGTCAAATTTTTCTTTCACTCACTGGGATTTTCCAAATTAAACTTTTAGCCAGTCAAAATTACTTCAAATTACTCTGATATGATCTGAAGTACCTGATTTAATACGTTAATTTATTATGGAAACAAAGACAGATTTGAAAAGTCTTTTGTCAGAGCCACTGTTCATATCAGTGTTAAACTCTGGAACAAGTTTATAGAAATATTCAGAATTTTCTTTGACCTTGCTCCACGAAAGTAACCTTTAACATTTTTTAATAAACCATATACAAATCAAGCAATAGATCTTAAGAATTTCAAAATATTTTAAGCATTCGCTTAAACTGTACATGTCAATTTTACTTACCAAATATTCAAATGAATTACCTTAGGGAGAACTGAAAGGAAAAAATTCTCTACACCCTGGTCCGGCAAGCTTGT
>NC_090737.1:18998868-19013868 GCF_036898095.1 Palaemon carinicauda
TAAATTCTGTTATTGTTCTGCTTAAATTTTCCTGGCAAGATCGACTTTCTCTTTCTTAAATTCTGTTCTTGTTCAGCTTAAATTTTCCTGGCAAGATCGACTTTTCTCTTGAATTCTGTTCTTGTTCAGCTTCCATTTTCCAGACAAGATCGCTTTTCCCTCTGGTTTTTGGTTCTTGTTCAACTGAAATTTACATGGCATGATTGCTTTTCTCTCCTACTTTCTGTTCTTGTTCAACTCAAAATTTTTCTGGCACGATGGATTTTCTCTCTAATAAATTTTGTTCTTATTCCACTCTAATTTACCAGGCAAGATGCCTTTTCTCTTAAATTCTATTCTTGCTTAACACTTATTTTCCTGGCGAGATCACGTTTCTCGTCTTAAAATCTGTTCTTGTTCAACACTTATTTTCCTGGCAAGATCACTTTCCTCTTTTTAAAACATGTTCATGTTTAACACTTATTTTCCTGGCAAGATCACTTTTCTCTTTTTAAAATCTGTTCGTGTTTATCTCTCATTGTCCTGGCAAGATCACTTTTATCTTAAATTCTGTTCTTGTTTAACTACAATTTTCATGGCAAGTTCACTTTTCTCATTCTTTATCGACTTTGCTTGTATGAAAAATTCACCATGTGTAAATTATACTTACTTTTAGGTGGGGAAATATAACTACGTATTGAATGAGAATAAAAATATATATTTAATCGATTACTACTAGATTGCTGCATGAAACGAAACTCAGCAAGATTAGATTACCTTTCCCCCAATAGTCCCTGGTGTACAGAAATTCAAAATTGAAAAGTTCAGATCGTTTTGCTGTGATCTATCTTTTAATTGGATTTGCATACTGCCCAATGTGAGATCTATCTTAGTATTTTTTATTGATACTTTTGTGAAACATTTACTTTTTTTTTTTCCCCTGAAAGGTTTGAAGCAAACAGACGTAGTCCAAACTTGTGTTTTGGGAGTTTACGCTTCAAAACGGTGATCAAAACTTATGATGTACTAATTCTAAAGAGATCTTTATCTTCCAGAACAGGAAAACAAACTCAATCTCTCATTTTAATCGTGTAAATCTAACATCGAATAGGTAAATCACTGTTTGCTGCTAGGTTATCATATATGTATATATGTATACATGTATACTTGTATGTATGTATGTATGTATGTATGTATGTATGTATGTATGTATGTATATATATATATATATATATATATATATATATATATATATATATATATATATATATATATATATATAAACATATGTATATATATACTGTATATATATAAATATACACACACACACACATATATATATATATATATATATATATATATATATATATATATATATATATATATATATATATATATGGTTGTAACATGGCTAGTGAAAAAATAATGTCTGATTTGATATCTAGTCAACAGTTAAGGTGAAAAATAAACAATACAAGATTTCTCACGCTACCATAGGAAGAGCTTCAAAACAGGATATGACTAATCAGAACACCCACTGTTTATCAGCGAAGGATTATAGACAAACACCAACTTATACGCAAAGACTGAATGTCCGGTGATGAATCCCTTCCGCCCTGATAGTAACGACGTGAACAAAAATAGCAGAAACTATACTCCCAGTCAGAGGTTCTTAATCTGGGAGTAATTATGAATTTTGATGTAATTATGGAACACTGAAGTATGAGAAGATGTAATTAGGGAACATTGACGTATGAGAAGTTGATGTAATTTATAGGGAACACTGAGGTATGAGGAGCTGATGTTATTAGGAACACTGAAGTATGAAAAGTTGATGTAATTAGGGAACACTGATATATGAGAAGTTGGTGTAATTAGGAAACACTGAAGTATGAGAAGTTGGAGTAATTAGGGAACACTGAAGTACGAGAAGTTGATGTAATTATGGAACACTGAAGTATGAGAAGATGTAATTAGGGAACATTGACGTATCAGAAGTTGATGTAATTTATAGGGAACACTGAAGTATGAGAAGTTGATGTTATTAGGGAACACTGAAGTATGAAAAGTTGATGTAATTAGGGAACATTGACGTATGAAAATTTAATGTAATTATGGAACACTGAAGTACAAAAGTTGATGTAATTATGGAACACCAAAGTATGAGAAGTTGGTGTAATCAGGGAACAATGAAGTATGAGAAGTTGATGTAATTAGGGAACACTGAAGTATGAAAAGTTGATGTAATCAGGGAACACTGAAGTATGATAAATTGCTGTAATTAGGGAACACTGAAGTATGAAAAGTTGACTAATCAGGGAGCGCTGAAGTATGAGAAATTGGTGTAATTAGGGAACGCTGAAATATGAGAAGTTGATGTAATTAGGGAACACTGAAGTATGAAAAGTTGATGTAATCAGGGAACACTGAAGTATGATAAATTGCTGTAATTAGGGAACACCGAAGTATGAAAAGTTGACGTGATTAGGAAACACTGAAGTATAAAAAGTTGATGTAATTAGGAAACACTGGAGTATGAGAAGTTTATTTAATTAGAGAATTTCAAAGTATGAGTGTTGAAGTAATTACAGAAATCTAAAGTGTGAATGTAGAATCATTGATGTTTTACCTAATCATACAATAACCCCCTATAATTCACTTAGTTACATAAACTACCACGCAACTAACGTTTAATTCTTATATCTGGTGAAAAATTAGTAGAGTATAGTTAGTACAAGAGACAGGGTATGGATTTTCCAAAATTGTATGACATTATTATTATTATTATTACTATTACTAGCCAAGCTAGAACCCTAGTTGGAAAATCAAGATGCTATAAGCCCAAGGGCTCCAATATGGAAAATAGCCCAATGAGGAAAGGAAATAAGGAAATAATTAAATGACGAGAATAAATTAACAATATATCATTCTAAAAAGAGTAACAGCGTCAAAACAGATATGCCCTATATAAACTATTAACAACGTCAAAAACAGATATGTCATATATAAACTATGAAAAGACTCATGTCAGCCTGGTTAACATAAAAACATTTGCTCCAACTTCGAACTTTTGGAGTTCTACTGATTAAACTACCCGATTAGGAAGATCATTCCACAACTTGGTAACAGCTGGAATAAAACTTCAAGAATACTGTGTAGTATTGGCGTTCGTTTAAAATGACATTTCTTATGAAGAAGCCGAGAAGAAATTATAACACTTGTGGGATGTTATGGGAAAAGCCTTAACTTACTCGTCAAATGTATCCATAAAGGCATAATCAAGGTCATACATAATCAAGGTCATAGTAGCAGTACGCCAACGTTCTCTCTCTCTCTCTCTCTCTCTCTCTCTCTCTCTCTCTCTCTCTCTCTCTCTCTCTCTCTCTCTCGGTGAAAGGGGGATGCATGTGCGTGCATATCCAAGTTTTCAGCTTTCATTTTTGACGGGATGCGTACACTGGTATATCATAAAACGACAATCTCGTTCGAAGATAAATGCATTTGTACCATTCCATATAAATTTACGAAAAAAAACTAATGGAAAAGATATATCTTGGAAAGATCCCATTCCACTAATGGCCGCATAAATTTACTCTCTATGATGCCATTAACCCAGAATTACTTGCAATCTTGATTACCACCATGAATGATTTTCATCTTTTCTTGGCCCAAAAAAAGTTATAGGAACAAGCGATCTTCTCCTATCTAGCCACGTTAGACATCGAACTCAGTCGTATAAAAGTGAGGAAATTGTAGATCCCAGAAAAAAAAATTCTTTTAACTCTTATTTGTCGAAGTTTTTTATTTATTTTATAAAAGTGTTGATTTTTTCACAGCGCAATGTTTAAAGGCCGTTCATGAATGGCAGAGGCAAGTGACAGTGACATTACCCTATCAAGCAGGACAATGCCCATAAGACTGACCATATACACATATGATTAGCGCCCAAGCCCCCTCTCCACACAAGCTAGGAATAAGGAGGGCCAGGCAATGGCTGCTGATGACTCAGCAGATAGACCTATAGGCTACGCCAAACGCCCAATCCTTAGCTCACAAGGATGGTAGTTCGCAGCGACTAAAGGAACTAATGAATTTGAGCGGGACTCGAACCCCAGTCTGGCGTTCATCAGTCAGGGACGTTACCACATCGGCCACCACAGGATACAAGAATTCCTGGCCCACCTAGCTCTGATGAAGTGCACCCTGTTACAGCCTTATTTTGTAGCGGTTAATCAAACAGATAATGTGGTATGTGGTGATCTGGACAAAATACGTGAACACGCCGCACAGTAAGGGTGTCGTGTACCAGTAATTCCTGTGTCCAACTGTACGTATCACTTAATTCTAATGAGGGCTAACACAAATACATTTCTGTACATGTAAGTAAATGCAAATGGTATACATGTGTAGGTTTATCTATTATATATGGTGAAATTCCCCTTCTTTGTTTCATTTTCATAGTTTTCCCTCAACAGTCACCAACCTCTATTCAAAGACCAAGTCCAACTTTATTGTGGTCTTCCGCTCATTTCATTTTCTTGTTGTCTGTATTCTACTAAAAAAAAAAAAAACAATCTCCAAAATTGATTTACATATAACAGACGGATGGGTCTCCATTGCGGCTAATTATGTAATGTACATAAGGACTGACAGAAAAACTGATGCTGCTCTATAACCTAAGAAGCTCTTTTGGGAGAAAGACACTCCAAAATCAAACCATTGTTCTCTAGTCTTGGGTAGTGCCATAGCCTCTGTACCATGGTCTTCCACTGTCTTGGATTAGCATTTTCTTGCTTGAGGGTACAATCACGGACACTATTCTGTTTCCTTATTTCTTTCCTCGCGGGGATTTTTCCTTTGATGGCGCCCTTTGGCTTACGGCATCCTGTCTTTCCAAATAATAATAATAATAATAATAATAATAATAATAATAATAATAATAATAATAATAATAATAACAACAACGAAACCATCCATGCTATTCTCTACCCAAACTACGGGTGAGAAACCTCGGATTTTAAACTACTTCTCAAAATTCTGTTCTTATAAATTCAAGTTACTAATATAGCTCACACAAAATTATTCAGAGTTCTTAAATCAGAATTTATTTTACTACCGAAAAGCAAACCCATTTAGATAATAATTATGATTAAATTCATCACGCACACCTTTCACGAAAGGATATTTTAACAGTATAAGAACTGAAACGATCACTACACAATCTGCGATGAATAATTGGAAATTGAAATCTTCATATGTAAGCAAATATCAATAGCTTATTATATAATAATGCTAAATGACTACCATTACTTTCATATTGATTTATAATATAGTTTTCATAAAAAAACAAAAGAAAAAAAATGTTTTCCGTTGAAAAATTACCTTTGGTTGAGTTTGTATTACGTTGTCTTATAATGATACAATTTTAGCGATGGCCAAATTGGGAAAGTGCGTCCCGAGGAACAATCTTGCGCAATTTTAGGCAATTTTTTAATATAATAAAAATTCCTACCCCGGCTTTATAAAAAGAAAAACTAATTTTATGTGTGCGCGTAAGCGTTATTTTTTTTAAGTGGCATACTTTGAGCGCAATTTTATAACCGAGGCAAGACATAAAATGGTTGTAACATTCATCGTTATTTCATAATCCTTCATAACTGCTGATATACGATGTAAATCATAATATTTCGAAAATAACTGTGATACTAATAATCTATTCTTTAAGTCCCATAAACATAATTATGTATTGATCGCTAAGCTTTTTAAATAAATTTGCAACACAAGCAGAATGCAAGCACTCAATTTGCATGACATACCTACGGATTTCTACACACACACACACACACATAAACACGCACAAATACGAAATGGATAGCTTAACTGGTTACTTCTGCATTGATCCGGGTGTAGAGGTATGAATCCTGCCAGTGCAGATGAACTCTCCATTTAATGTGTTATTCCTAAAGTACAATGAATTCTAAGCTAAAAAGGATTTGTTACCTAAAATTTGAAAGAAATGAATATATATATATATATATATATATAGGCTATATATATATATGTATATATATTATGTATGTTATATATGTATGTATATATATATATATATATTAGCCTATATATATATATATATATATACATATATATATATATATATATATATACATACATATATAACATACGTAATATATATACATTATATTATATATATATATTATACATACATATATAATATTATTATTATTATTATTATTATTATTATTATTACTTACTAAACTACAACCCTAGTTGGAAAAGCAGTATGCTATAAGCCCAGGGGCTTCCAACAGGGAAAATAGCTCAGGACAATGCCCCAGAGACTGACCATAAATATATATATAACCAACGCCCAAGCCCCCTATCCACCCAAGCTGGGACCGAAGGCCAAGCAATGGCTGCTGATGATTCGGCAGATAAACCTAAAGGCTCCCAAAAGCCCCACATCCTTAGATCACAAAGATGGTGAGGTTGCAGAAATTAAAGGCACTAACGAGTCTAAGCGGGAATCGAACCCCCGTCTAGCAAACACCAGGCAGAGACGTTACCAATCAGGACTGCTTTGCGCAATATCAAGTATTGCACAAACTTTTGATGCATATAGGTGGTGTACGAAGTATAAATGTTGTCCTGTAAGGATAATTGTCCAATGAAAAAAAATCTTATAATTCTCGTTTTCTTTATCACCATTATCCCGACATTAAGGGGTTGGTTACCCGATGCGCCCTCTCCAATGCCGTCTCCTCAACTTCAAAATTCGTATGAGATTACACTATGGTTTATCTTACTTTCAGGATAATATGAAGATTACAGCGACAATCTTATGGTGATAAAAAAAAATCTCAATCACTGCACATCAAGAAATAGAAAATTTCGCGATATATATATATATATATATATGTATGTATATAAATATTTTATATATATACAGTATATTATATATATATATATATAAATATATATATATAAATATATATATACATATATATATATATATATATATATAAAATATATATATATATATATATATATATATCTTTGAGTGAGTATACCTTAACGTGGTGAAAGGGTTTTTGTTATAGCCATGACTTTTGCTGGTCAGGGTTGTCCATACTACCTTAGTTTGCAGTCAGCGATCAGACTAAATTCTCCCACCAATCACCAATCTGCAGTGGCCACCGTGATGACGAAAATGGCTAAACCCCCAAGCATGACTAAGAACATTGTCCTGCAGTGGACTAAAAACGGCTGCAATTGTCGTTGTTGTTGTTGTTGTTATATAGAGATGCAAATAGATGAGGAAGTAACCATTTATAATTGCACGAAACTTGATGTTTACGAGTGCAATTCTCTTTAAAAATGCAATTACAAACCTCACCCAGTTGTAAGTTTCAGAAAAATGCCTCGTTCTCCACCAAATACATGGCGTGCAATCCCGCACAGCCACAAAATACCATAAATTGAAAGAAACCCATAACATAAGTTTTATGCCTAAAGGTGTAGTTAGGACTCGGACAAAATATCCGAGGTGGAATTATTATTTTAATCCACAAATGCCATGCAATACAAAATACGACACGACGGATTCCATTATTTGTGACCATATTGTTTGGGAATGGGGTGAGGTGTGGGGAGGGCTTTAATAATTGCAAAAAAACTGTCAATATATATATATTATAATATATATATATATATATTAAAATCTCCTCCTACGCCTATTTACGCAAATGGCCTCAGTTACATTTCGCCAGTCGTCTCCATAGACTTGACTAAATCCATATAGGATTTATTGGCTAAATTCCTAATTCATCCAAGGATAGCCAGTCGCGCATAATCATATACCTTATATACATACAAATATAAATATATATATATATATATATATATTGTGTGTGTGTGTGTTTGTGTCTCCTGGCTAGTACAGCGGTAGCATTCGCATGGCAGCAAATCGATCCCAGCCCTAGACGGTGACTTTAAGCTGTTTACTGGGGGAGGCGACTGCTGTGGTTGGGCACCAAAGGGGGGTTTGGGCTTGAACACCTGACGTTCTGGTGAGTATCTATTGGAACAGAAACCCACCCTTAACCTTTATGTATAGATATATTTTAGATAAATATACATACATGTATATACATTAACATACAGTATATGTATAAGTGGAGGCTATACGTATATAACTTAAAACAAACACAAAGATGTATACATTAAATAATTAGGGTTGCTTCCAGAGTACAGGATGGGATAGACCAAGCAAACTCTTCGCTAATTACTTGAAGAGTGCCATAATAAAGCTATTGCCTGTGGAAGCCACCCTGTTCTATGAATATGGAGTGAATATATATATATATATATATATATGTGTGTGTTGTGTTGTGTGTATATATATATTAATATATATATATATATATATATACATACATACATATATATATGTATACCGTATATACGTATATATATAATACACATAAATATATGTATACTATATATATATATATATATATATAAATATATATATATCTGTGTGTCTGTGTTTGTGTATGTGTCTGTAAAAAAAAAAAGAGAGGAGAGAGAGAGACAGAGAGAGAGAGAGAGAGAGAGAGAGAGAGAGAGAGAGGGGCTGACTTCCTATGAAGTTTTTCAATAAAATTACCATATTCTTAATTTTCCGGAAATTAAACACACACACATACACACACAACACAGGTCCAACCCAAAACCAAACACTTCATACCAAAGTACATAACCTCATGAATAAGTTCAGTAATTATATACGGGAAGACCAGACATGTAAACAGGCGAGATTTATCTGCCAACATCACCAGCTGTTTTCTTAATATTAAACGACAAATCCAATGTAAACACATTAAGCAACCCGGAAGACACAAGACTCCCCAAACTTTTGAGGTTTGAGGTCTCTCTCTCTCTCTATCTCTCTCTTCTCTCTCTCTCTCTTCTCTTCTCTCTCTCTCTCTCTCTCTCTCTCTCTCTCTGTGTTTATGCGCTTTTTGCAAAAGCTTCACTTTCAATCAGACTCTAGTGAATAGTACTTACAGCACATTCTTAAATGTCTTAATTACCTCTTCTAAAAGGATAGTAAATACAAACCCATATATAATATGCATACATACATACATAGAGTATATATGTATATATATATATATATATATATATATTTATATTGATATTTATAATATATGCATATAAATATCTATACAGACATATACAGTATCTCTCTCTCTCTCTCTCTCTCTCTCGTCTCTCTCTCTCTCTCTGTATATATATACATATATATATGTATATACATATATATGTATATATATATATATATATATATGCAATCTTACGTGCATATACACACATATATGTATATATACATAAACATACATAAAGCGGTCATGAGGTTGCAACCCATCAAGAATTTCACTTAAATAATCAGAGAAAACTGCGGGGCGATGAGACGACAATAAAACATAAAAAAAAAAAAAAATAATAATAATTATATGTCCAACGCGTTGCTGTATGGCTCTCTCTACTTGTGTCTAATGAGGCTTAAATAATCCCAGACGATCTGCTGTGCGTGTCCGTAATGGCGCTCAAGTAAGACTGAAGAATCATTAAGATAATCGTGGCCGGGATTCCAAGAATTCTCCGAATGGCTAAAGTTTTAAAAGCTCAAGTAGCGTGATCGTTTCCAAATGTACATTTGGTTAAGCTGTAATAATAATAAATAAGAACAAAATAATAGTAAAGAACAAAAAAGGTCGAGAAGCATAGTCGTTTCCGAATGTAAAACTGATTAAATTATGAGTGAAGTTGTTATTATAAAAATAGCAACAGCAACAACAACAACAATAAAATTAATAATGAGAAAAGTGATGGCTTCCTAAGAGAGTTGGATGCGACATGGAACTATACACTGTAAACCGTCGCTCTCTGAAGACTGTGATGATAATAATGATGATGATGAAAATAATAATGGATTTCTATGGAAACTAGATGCAATATGCAGCTCCAGACTAAAATTCACCATCTGAAGACTGCTAAATAATGATAACAATAACAACAAAAACAACAACAACAGCAGCAGCAGCCAGCAACAACAACAACAACAATAACAATAATAATAATAACAATAATGATAATAATAATAATAATAATAGTAATAATAATAATGGATTTCTAATGAAACTGGAGGTAATAAGGAACTCCACACTATAATTCACCAGTCAAAAGACTGTTAAATAATAATAATAATAATAATAATAATAATAATAATAATATAATAAAATGAGGAAAGTGTCGGATTACTAAAGAAGTGGGAAGTAACACTTCAACTACACATTGGAGTCTGTGATGATTATGATGACGACAATAATAATAATAATAATAATAATAATAATAATAATAATAATAATAATAATATAATAATAATGTAAGACCAACACTTGGAAAATACAAAACATCAATTTGAACAGCTAATTTTTATTGGCAATTCCCTTTATTACTATAAAGTCCTATACCGAAAACTGGAGTTCAGCGAAAGTGTTTTATTTGATGCAAGACTCCAAAACGAGTGCTTATTGAAACTCAACTGTACGCACACATACACACACACACACACACACACATATATATATATATATATATATATAAATAAAACATATATATACAGTATATATAAATAAATATATATATATATATATATATATATCAGAAAGATAATTTTGAGCAGGTTTTTCACAATTCACGCAGCATTTACATTGTCAGGCTAATTAATATTTAAATAAATACACTTTAAAAATCCTTTTCAGGCCAATTAATCTGTTACTAATGCCAATTTGATTGCAAAGAAATTATAATTTCTAATGATCTCGAAATAGCTTATTACTATCATTAGAAGTATCACGCACTTCCTTGTTAATCTATAATTACCAATATATTTTACACTATTATTATTATCATCATTACCTTCGCCAAAGGAGGTTATAAAATTGAGTCGGTTTAATTATTTATTTAACTATTTATATATTTGTCTGTCTGTGATCAGGATTATTACCTCCGTCAAGGGGTTATTTTAGAGTCGATTTATCTACTTATTTGTTCATCTATTTATTTGTTTATTTATATTATTTGTCTGTTTGTCTGTGGCCAGGATCAGGTCAAAACTACTCAACGGATTTTGACGAAATTTTCACCACAGATAGATCTTAGATATTAACGACCCTATTAAAGTTTGGAGATGCTCCAGATCCGATTTGCAAGTTTTACAATTTTAAAGGTTAAGTCAAAACAAATATACGAATTTTGACGAAATTTCCACCACAGATAGGCCATGAACGACTCCAACTAACTTTTAGGAGATAATCCAGTATCGGATTCGGTTTTTGTATTTTTCACAATTTCAAAGATTACGTAAAAAAACAAATTGACACATTGGATTTTCTCACCAAAATTTAACAATGGAGATATTATGCATTGGTAGAAACCAAGAAATTTTGGAGGTGATTATGGATTCAAGATCACGATTCTGGATCAACAATGCACTTTCACCATCTACTATACATTCAGCATATGAAAAGTGGGAGGCGATGTCCGCAGACTTTAGTTAAATGTTGACAATATTCATTGGCGGAGGTCTGAATGTCTGATTTGCTCTTGTTATTGTTGTTGTATAAGCACTAATACTGCTTCAACTAGTGTTAAAAATCATATCTTGAGCTTCAAAAGTATCACGTTAGAGAAAATTTGATTAATAGCGAATAACAGCATTTTTTTCTTTTTTTATCATTAAAACAAACGAAAACCATGAAGAGTAAATTCATTTCACCCGATACTGAAAAATACATCAAAAACTTGTCTTGCATCTTTCAAACAAACACATCTGAGAGAGAGAGAGAGAGAGAGAGATGAGAGAGAGAGAGAGAGAGAGAGAGGAGAGAGAGAGGGGGGGGGGGGGGGGGGAAGAGAGAGAGGCAGGTTTTGCTACATCCACCCCAAGATCATATAAGCTTCACAAATGAAAAATGCAATTAAACTTGAACCAATAGCAGATCCTTTACAACCATCCCGACCGCCTTTTCATTATCAATACGAAAAAAATATCCGCTACATCAACAAAACCCTAAGTCCCTATTCCTTGGATCTTACTCAACCACCCCCCCCCCTTTTTTTTTTGGAGCGATTATATGGCGCAGGTAATATTCACGGACGTAGATGGAAACCGATGTTTACCTTAAAAACTCCATCACAGACAGCCGATGAGGAGAGAGACTTCGCCGCAAAACTTCCATACCCGGAAAAGACGCAGCGCGTGTTTGGGCAAAAGATTTGGAATTGAATATTGCCTGCACAGAACGGAGGAATTGGGGAGAAAGTTTTGCGTTTAATGAATGCGAGGCCGGAAGGATGTATTTGCCTCCAAGTTTTTAAATTGTATTTTGAGCGAAGAGGCAAGGGAAGGTTTGTGGCCTGATTGGTAACGTCTCTGACTGGTGTTTGCAAGACGGGGGTTCGAGTCGCACAGACTCGTTAGTGCCATTAGTGTCTGCAAACCTAACCATCCTTGTGAGCTAAGGTTGGGGTCTTTGGGGTAGCCTATAGGTCTATCTGCTGAGTCATCAGCAGCTACCTGCCTGGTCTCCCTGGTCCTAGCTTGGGTGGAGAGGAGGCTTGGGGCGCTGATCCTATATGTGGTCAATCTCTAGGACATTGTCCTGATTGCTAGGGCGATGTCACTGTCCCTTGCCTCTGCCATTCATGAGTGACCTTTAAACCTAGCTCTGATGAAATGCACCCTGTTACACCGTCACCTGCGCGGCGTTTAACAAGATAGTGTAGGGGAAGAAATGACAGAGGTGCTTTGTGGGGTTAATTGGAAGACTTACCGTGCAGTAAGGGTGTGACAGGATGCACTTCCTCACTGGGAGGTATACCAAGAATTCCTGTATCCATCTGTACATAGGCCTATACTCCGGCGTTTGGGACCTGTGGGTCCATTCATCACTTGTATGTAGTAGTGTAATACCCTGTATTTATATTATGAAGTATAAAAGATTGAACTGCAAGATGGAAGAAAAGAATCGGGGAAGGAGGTAATTAGGAGGATATAGATCAATTACAACTAGGAGTCGAAGGAACCCTGCAAAGACCTGTAATTAATGACTACAGTGCACCGCGTGAGATGTAATCAAAGCAATGGCCCGCTATGGAACAGTTTGCAATGCACTTACTTTCCTCTGGGTTTTTATAGTTTTAGTCTTTAGAATCTCCCAATATTATAATAAGTACATACTCTTTCCGTCCCTCAGGTATGGTGGGAGAGGGAGTAGTCTAACCCTGGTGAGAGGGGTTGTAGTTAGGAAAGGGGGAGGGAACGGGAGGAGTTAAGCCTGTCCGTGTGTGTGTGTGGTGTGTGTGTGCGCATATCTATGTTACATATTTAGCAATCATTTTTGACAGGTCAAGTGCACTAGTTACGGAATAAAAAATTAGAATTGGCGGGTCACGTACACCAGTTAGGGAATAACAAAGGAGAATGATACAGTGTCAGCTGACAATCTTCAAAAAAAAAAAAAGAAAAAAAAATAATACTCCCCTTGTTTAACTCCCTAAACAACGACACTGGCGAATAATTGCTCTCCTGTTACTTCACCGCCGCGAGCAACGACATAATGATTAAGACAGTTCACTTTCCCCACTGCTCGCAACATTAAAGAAATTCTCTAATTTACTGAATAAATATCGGTGTATTTCTCTCTTCTAATGTCGGACGCAGAAATTCTACTTCGAGTCGTTTAACAAGAACGATTCAATAGGCAAGGGAGATTAATTCGAGCATACTTAGAGATTTCCTAATTGGAAGCATAGGCAATTACTCTCTCTCCTCTCTCTCTCTCTCTCTCTCTCTCTCTCCCATTTACATACACACACATTTATATATATATACAAACACACACACACACACACACACACACCACACATATATATATATTATATATATTATATATACATATGCAACCCTATATATACACAAATACAGTATGGAATAAATACATACATACATAAAATGTCTATATAAATATATATAATTATATATATATATACATATATATATATATATATTATATATGTATATATATTCATATATATATACATGTATACATATATATTATATACATATATATGGTATATATACACACACAACATATTATGAGAACTTCAACAGAAAAAATATAAGAATTAACAGTAAGGAAAATATGTTGGCACAATTACATTCAAACAGTTTAACTAATAAACACAGATCAGCCTAAGTCACTCAACTTCCCTCATGAATTCATATTTATTTGCTGTATTCAAACGACCACAATCAAGTCATTTCATAAAGATACAAAACTTCAAAATAAAACTGAAACAAGTTACATTATCCAAGCAATCGGAGTCACTCGTGAGAATTCATGCAAAGCAGTTTCACACGTGCAAAAGGAAACCTTATTTGCATTATGACAGAGCAAAATCACATTGCAATGTTGCCAATTCCAGTGATAGCTTTCGTGCAGCCACAATCTTGCGTTAACTTATCATGCAAGAAACGGGAATTTTCAAAACCTTGAATTGGCTTTTAACGACGAAAAAAAAAATTTAAAAATAATCTCTAAAAGCTCCTGAGAAAAGCCTTTCTCAGAATTCTGTCTGGTAATAGTAATATCTTCTACGTGAAATTAGTGAATATAATTGGCAAATTATATATATATATATATATATATATGATATCTACTGTTCAGGAAATACGTTAAATACACGAGATGTATACAACCATAATACATTACATATAATGTATATACTGTATATAAATACACATATGTATATACATAAATATATATATATATATATATATATACATATATATATATATATATATATATATGTATGTATGTATGTATGTATGTATGTATGTATATCACAAATTTTTAAGTAATTTGTAATTTT
>NC_090737.1:19017534-19027534 GCF_036898095.1 Palaemon carinicauda
ATCTTACTGAAATACGGCTGAGAACAGTATATTTTTACGGAGAATTTCCGATTAAAATTGATTAGTCTGCCAAACCGATCAAAGTACTAGCACAACGTTGCTCAATTTTGTTGATCGAACAAGTGTGTGTGTGTGTGTCTGTGCGAGTGTATGTGTGTGTGTGTGTGTGAGTAAATTATCAGTGCCAATAAAGAAAAATCATCACTAAATAAATTTAACAATGAAAATATCTATATAATTTCTTGTACAACGCATTATCTGGAAAGAAGAATTGTATATTATATTGCTCAAACAAAAACTCTAATCATTAAATGTATATATATTTATAACTCGTACACAAACCATCGCATTGCACAATGAAAGTATTTCAAACATCCTCGCTATTTTCCAATTACATTATTATCATTATCATTATTATTACTACCCAAGCTACAACCCTAGATGGAAAACCAAGATGCTATAATCCCAAGGGCTCCAATAGGGAAAATAGCCCAGTGAGGAAAGGATATAAGGAAATAAATAAATGATGAGAATAAATTAACAAGATATCATTCTAAAAACAGTAACAGCGTCAAAACAGGTATGTCCTATATAAACTATTAACAACGTCAAAAACAGATATGTCATACATAAACAAATAAAAAGACTCATGTCAGCCTGGTCAACATAAAAACATTTGCTCCAACTTTGAACTTTTGAAGTTCTACTGATTCAACTACCCGATTAGGAAGATCATTCCACAACTTGGTAACAGTATTCTAAAATACTGTGTAGTATTGAGCCTCATGATGGAGAAGGCCTAACTATTAGAATTAACTGCCTGCCTAGTATTACGAACAGGATAGAATTGTCCAGGGAGATCTGAATGTAAAGGATTCTAATAATCGATACATTATATATCATATTCCAACCGCCACAATAATATAACCCAATGAGACACAGGGTACAGAAATGAAATGACACTCATTTTTGTATGAATTTTCATGCGAATGAATACATGCGTTGCTGTGGCCTGATTGGTAACGTCTCTGCCTGGTGTTTGCCAGTCGGCGGTTCGAGTCCCGCTCAGACTCGTTTGTGCCATTAGTGTCTGCAACCTTACCATCCTTGTGAGCTAAGGTTAGGGGTTTGGGGGAGCCTATAGGTCTATCTGCAGAATTATCAGCAGCCACTGCCTGGCCCTCCTTGGTCCTAGCTTGGGTGGAGAGGAAGCTTGGGCGCTAATCATATAATATATGGTCAGTCTCTAGGGCATTGTCCTGATTGCTAGGACAATGTCATTGTCCCTTGCTTCTGCCATTCATGAGCGACCTTTAAACTATGATTATGTATCTTATCATATAAATATTGAAATCCTTCGCTGCGTTGCACAAGCGTGTCTACACAGACGTGATGATTACTGCCATGATAAGGTGAGGCAAACTTTATTACTTCCCGACGAAATGTTGCAATTCGCCATAAATCGTCAGGAAACAATGGCGCATAAGTAAGGTTTCTCTCAAAATTATACGTAGAGATGGACTTTTATAAGGAGAAAAATTCGTATCAAATCAATTAGAAAATATATCAAATTTAGAACAAATGTGGGGTATTCATGAATTTCCAAATTTCGCAAATATTTTCCGCATGAAATATACAGTAAACTTGAGCGTTTCGTTAAAACAACAAATATAACAAAAACAGATCATAACAGTGAAAGTCGAGGGAGATGGATGACTCTCGGTAATTCCAGCCAATTAAGCTTTTCAACGATAACTGATGTTTCAATTAATCTACACCACAAAACGTCTGCCACTCTTGTCCTTCCTAAAAGTGTTCACGAACAGATGTTCACTTGAACAATACATATTTTTAACAAGTAAAGACCAGTTGGACACAGGCATTCCTGGCACACTTCGCTCTGAGGACATCCACGTTGTCACACCCTTACTGCGCGGCGAGTAACCAAACAGATAAGTGTAACATGACAAACATGGTGGGAAAGGCTAAACACAAGAACTCGTCGTGCAGAAAGGGCGTGACAAGGTGTACTCCCTGAGCGAGGTGTACCAGGAATTCTCGTCTGACTGTATTTCAATATTCAGTTACCGTTTTAAGGCTTTATATTCTACAATGAAATTAATTTAAGAAATAATTCCAAAAAGGAAAAAAAAAATCAGTTGCAGTCGGTATCATGTTCTTCAAATAAATAATAGTTTTAACGATTATCCCTCGAACGAAGTAACCTTTGACCTCATTGTGTTCCCTCCTGACAAAAATACACTGACTCTTTCTTTCTGAGAGAGAGAGAGAGAGAGAGAGAGAGAGAGAGAGAGAGAGATAAAACAAAGTCTTATCAGAATTCATCATGATTTTAATTTGATGGATTTATTATCAGTGATATTCCTCGAAAGAAGTAACCTTTGACCTCAGTGTGTTCCCTCCTGACAAAAATACACTGACTTCCATTCTGAGAGAGAGAGAGAGAGAGAGAGAGAGAGAGAGAGAGAGAGAGTAATAAACCCAAACAAAGCCTTATCACAATTCATCATGATTTTGATTTGATGGATTTATTATCAGTGATAATCCTCGAACGAAGTAACCTTTGACCTCAGTGTGTTCCCTCCTGACAAAAATATACTGACTTCCATTCTCAGAGAGAGAGAGAGAGAGAGAGAGAGAGAGAGTAATAAACCCAAACAAAGCCTTATCACAATTCATCATGATTTTGAATTGATGGATTTATTATCAGTGATAATCCTCGAACGAAGTAACCTTTGACCTCAGTGTGTTCCCTCCTGACAAAAATATACTGACTTCCATTCTCAGAGAGAGAGAGAGAGAGAGAGAGAGAGAGAGAGAGAGAGAGTAATAAACCCAAACAAAGCCTTATCACAATTCATCATGATTTTGATTTGATGGATTTATTATCAGCTGTCTAGCGTCATAATTGCTAAGGCCATCGACGTCATCATGAAATACGTTGAAGTAAATCCACGCACATACACACAGTCCAGTGAACGTGATTCAGTTCAGCGCGCATAATTCACTTCAAACAACGCCAGAGGTAAATACTAACGACGCAAAATCTCAATCAATTTGATGGTCATTCCTGAACGCTTTCTGTTTGCTCCATCTATTTACCTCTGGAGCTTAAAAAAAAACTCGATCGCGAGCTCTTTGCTTTTTACGTAATCTTCCTGAGAGAGAGAGAGAGAGAGAGAGAGAGAGAGAGAGAGAGAGAGAGAGAAAGAGAGAGAGGATATGATTACGAACAAAAGTGATTCAGAATTGTAAAGATCGTCAAACAGTAGCATTAATTAAACAGATAAGTTTAAATTAGTAGCTAGTAATCATCGGAAAATAACTAATATGAATAACAGATAGTTAGCAAGAGCGAGACATAAATCGACAGGAAACCATTAACAGACAGTTAGCTAGAGACTGACCGACAGACAAATCGGCAAAAAACTATTAATAGATAACTCAACAGAAAATTACTAATTACTAATTACATACATCGACAGAAAACAACTAACAGACATAAATCAACAGAAAACCATGAACAGACAGTTAGCTAAAGACTGACGGACAGTAAAAAATCAATAGAAAACCATGAACAGACAGTTAACAAGAGACTGACAGACAGTCATAACTCAACAGAAAACCATGAACTGACAGTTAGCAAGAGACTGGAGGACAGTCATAACTCAACAGAAAACCATGAACTGACAGTTAGCAAGAGACTGACAGACAGTCATAACTCAACAGAAAACCATGAACTGACAGTTAGCAAGAGACTGACAGACAGTCATAACTCAACAGAAAACCATGAACTGACAGTTCGCAAGAGACTGACAGACAGTCATAACTCAACAGAAAACCATGAACTGACAGTTCGCAAGAGACTGACAGACAGTCATAACTCAACAGAAAACCATGAACTGACAGTTCGCAAGAGACTGACAGACAGTCATAACTCAACAGAAAACCATGAACTGACAGTTAGTAAGAGACTGACAGACAGTCATAACTCAACAGAAACCATGAACAGTCAGTTAGCAAGAGACTGACAGACAGTCATAACTCAACAGAAACCATGAACAGTCAGTTAGCAAGAGACTGGCAGATAAGACATAAATATACAGATAACCATTAAAAGACAGTTCCCGAGAGACTGAGAAACAAGACAAATCTACAGAAGACCATGAACAAAGAGAGTTAGTTAAAAACTCACGGACAGTCATAAATCAACAGAAAAAACATAATAACATTTATGAAATGCTCAATTATAAAAAGCTTTAAAAAAAATAACATCTTTCTGGATACGTCAGATGTCTCCCCAGGACACGCATGAGTGATACTTTCGCTTAAAAATACTTTTTAGAAAGGAAAAAAAATACAGGTTTCATCAAATGTCTGGCGAAAACGAAATGGTCCCTGACATGGAATTCTGTTTGGTTTCGATTCGCCTTAGACTCCACAGACTGGGAGAACTCTCTCTCTCTCTCTCTCTCTCACTCTCTCTCTCTCTCTCTCTCTCTCTCTCTCTCTCTGCAAATTTTCCGAAGAATAACTTTTCTTTCTAATTTACTTGTTATTTAAATATTACAATGGTTATCACCTCTCTCGGTATGCAAATGTTTCAAGCATTATTCTTTCTCTCTCTCTCTCTCTCTCTCTCTCTCTCTCTCTCTCTCGAAAAGAAAAAGAAAGGCTTCGTGGAAAGTAAATAAGCAAACAAGAGAAGACTTTTAATCCCAACAGATTACGTAGAATTTTCAACAAATCCACATGACTGAATCATAACAAATGCAACAGAGAGAGAGAGAGAGAGAGAGAGAGAGAGAGAGAGAGAGATTAAATCGCTAAAACTAACATTTACGTAACGTGCAAATGCATCTCCATTTCCCAAGCGGACCGGAAATCACCTAGACCGCAGCCAAGCGAAACCAGAAAGGCAAGAGTTGATTTAAAGAATATTTTCTTTCCCTTCCAATTCTCCCTTCCCACGGTGAGCATGCCCCCCCCCCTCCCTTTCCCCAGTCACGGGCCCCTCTTCCCCACCCCCCACCGACTACAACTGTCATCTCGCCTTCCCTTATAAATCGTCCATCCCCTTCTACTATCATCTTATCTCTAAGCTTCTTCTCCCCTTTTTTTTTCCTTCGAACTTCTGGTTCCCCCTACGACTTCCTGTTCCCCTCCCCCTCTAAAAAAAAGCCTCCACAGGGTTCCAACCTACGACTTCCAATCCCCCCACCCCCTCCGTAAAAACCCCCTCCACAGAGTTCCCCCAATTTTTTTCAAAGCTGACATAGCAAAGTAAAAGCGATATAAAGATTGAAATTCCTACCGTGCGTCGTTCCAAGGGAGAAACAAATATTGAAGTCTAGGCGCACAATTCACTAAACCCCCCCCCCCACCCCCCCAAAAAAAAGACTAACGTCGATTGCGCAACGAACAAACATCAGGGAGGGGGAGGGAAGAGTTGGGGAGAGGGTAGAAGGGAGAGCTGACCTGCATGCACGCAAGCTAGGTCTGCGAAGAAAAGAGCCATAACAAAACCCCAAATAAGGAAATCCATCATGAATATGCCATGGGTTGACCACGTTATGATTCCTAACTCGTTATTGTTGAATAAAGTGACCTCGTCGTGCTCACGACATTGGTCAAATGTCGCATTGGCAGAGAGAGCTTAAGCCTATAAGAACAAAACTGAAATTCCTTGAACCCTTAGGCAGGTATGTATAGTACTATAGTCCATTTCTTTTAGCAAGGCAGATTTGCACAGACTCGCAACGGTGCTCTTTTAGCTCGGAAAAGTTTCCTGATCGCTAATTGGTTAGAATTATCTTGTCCAACCAATCAGCGATCAGGACACCGCTGCGAATCTGTGCAAATATGCCTCGCTAAAAGAAATGGACTATAGTGAACCTATCCGGAACAGGATTCGAAACGATACCTTTCAAGCTTGGTGGGAGGACATCTGTTTCTAGGAAGCTTCAATACATACTTTGCTAAGGACTTTAATTACTTTCAAAGTACTGTTCATTAGATGATAATGAATTATCAATAACCTGGTATGTGATAGTACATTCAATAAATGATAATGAATTATTAATAACCTGGTATGTGATAGAACATTCATTAGATGATAATGAATTATCAATAACCTGGTATGACATAGTACATTCATTAGATAATAATGAATTATCAATAAACTGGTATGTCATGGTACAGTCATTAGATGATAATGAATTATCAATAACCTGGTATGTCCTAATACATCCATTTGATGATAATGAATTATCAATAACCTGGTATGTCCTAATACATTCATTAGATGATAATGAATTATCAATAACCTGGTATGTCCTAATACATTCATTAGATGATAATGAATTATCAATAACCTGGTATGTCCTAATACATTCATTAGATGATAATGAATTATCAATAACCTGGTATGACATAATACATTCAATAGATAATAATGAATTATCAATAACCTGGTATGACATAATACATTCAATAGATAATAATGAATTATCAATAACCTGGTATGACATAGTACATTAAATAGATAATAATGAATTATCAATTGCTTGGTATTTGAAAGTACAAATTATCATACAGAATACTCGAAACGAAATTACTGAGTCATTCAAGATTCCGCAATTAAAATAATTAAGACCGCTTCGCTTTAAATACATTCATGTTTTCCTATATCGAAAAAAAATAAACAAAAAACTATCAAAAGAAAAGTGGTCTAAAACCTACCGTATATTGTTATAAACTTAAGATATATGAATATAAATATATACAATATCATATATATATATATATATAGCGAAAAGGAAACCCTACAATCGTGTAAAACAGCTATATTTCCGATGTTTTAATACATTTGTTCACATATTCGGCAGAACAAAAAAAAAAAAAAAAATAAATAGAGGTGGGTGAATGTAAGGAAAAAAAATAGGCAAATTAAATACAAATTAGAATGACACCAGATTGAGAGGAGTTACAAGGTAAGGATGGGCAAGGAGCTTGATCCTAAGGCGGTCCTCCGGTGGGTGATTCCTACTGAAGCTGGAATCACACTAGGGTTTTTCTCGCCCGCAGCTGCCCAAAATAGAAAGCACAAGATATTTATTGGCTTCCCGACTACTATGAGATTCCGGGCCTCTGTAGCACGGATTTTTGGACTTTGCTCCTTATCAAAGCATCGGTGTAGCTGAAAGTTGACATATGTATATTTTACAACCACACACAAATTTTGTCAGCATTGTCAATAACCTAAACCCGATGGTTTTAATTTTTATAGAGTAAAAATGATCCAGCCGACGCCATGGCCAGTGATACCGAGCCAAGAGTCGAAAACATTCATTACGTAAGCAATGTAAACACCTTTTGACAAAATTTTGCCCCGCCCATCCACCAGACACCCATTCACCTTCTTCCATCTGCTCTGAAACCCATAACAGTCAAGAATGGCTAACAGGATTTGGAATTGCCCCCGTGGTTGCAAACCTGCATTTGTCTTACGACTTGCAACTTTATACAGTCATGAGAAAGCCCTTGGCCATATCTATTATAGCCTGAATAGGTAATTATTCAGTTTCTAGTTTAAATCCAATGTTTATGGTCTGATTTGTATTTAGCGTAACATGATTATAATACTTGTAATGTCATTCAGGCTTTTGAACATTTCCATTAACTATTCACTATGCCACCAAGAGAGAGAGAGAGAGAGAGAGAGAGAGAGAGAGAGAGAGAGAGATTGTATGTAAACAGTCTTTATATAACTTTTTTTGTTAAAATAAGATTTTTGTGCTAAAATCTCCATCAGACCAACGGATCATCCGATATAATTTTTTTTTCTTCTTCTTAGGCCGTACGAACGTGCTGGCTATGTTTTGGCCATGACTGCATTTTGTAAATAAATCATGAATAGTTTTAGGAGTTTTTGTACATCTAATGGGAATCTATAGAAGTAAAGTGAACATAATTCATTTATCCTTTAAAATATTTACTACATGTAGCAAAACAAATAGTAGTAAAGATGATAATGCAATGAAGGAATGATACCATACTTTATCTTTAGCTTCAACGTCGGCAATAACATACCCAGTTGCCATAATTTGTCAGCTTAATGAAATAACCTATCATCTAATGTTAAACTTAATTTCTGAGGAGGCCATGGCTTATTGCACAGTGAAAAAACATGACAAAGACTTTATGAATGGCGGAACAATACATAGATGTGGGTGGGGTATCAGTGCTGGCGTAGTAATACTACTGTAGCAGTACTGCCGCAACAGTAGTATGCATGAATTAAACGTTTAGGCCAACTGCTGGGATCATTGAGGATCATTTAGCACTTCTTACAACTAATCGAGAAATGAGTTTTTAATAGCCAGAATTTGAATTTTCTGATCCAACAATGCCCATGATAGCCTTCAGTGTTATCCTGATTCATAACGAGGCCAAAGTGGGTGGAGTCTCATGAAGTCATCATTCTGACGATAATTATTGGTGAAGGTTTAAAGCGAAAATACGGTACCGGCTATCTTTTTTTTTACAGTAAATAGGTAGGTAGATAGACAATGAATAAAAATTGCTTGACATTGGATATAGCAGTTATCAAATCAAGCTGGTCTACTACGTTTTTGAAAATTACCAACTATTCCATACACTTTGTCAATCTGATTGTGACCTATAAAGTAGACTGTAATTTCTTAGGAAACTTATTCTGGGAGTTAGACAAATAATAGAAGTGTTTTTGTATTTATTAACATATTTTGTTCGTTTGTTCATTATGACAATTCTCAGTGGAGAGGTTTCAGAGTTCATAAAGGTGTACTGCTTTGCTTTTATTTACACTTTTGTGTTATTGTTGGCAGAGGTATAGCCTTCGTTACGTATAACCAATACCGTCATAAGTTACGTAACGAGTGCGTTTGAAACCTTTTCTCTGAGTAAGTTGGCCCGTCTTCAAAAATCGTCACTTTTACTTAATAAAGTACCAAATTTATTCAACCTACGTAATGCAGAATGTAGTCAAAATTTATGTGTAGATATAATGTGCATTCTGAATAAGCGTTATATTTATGAAATTCATAGAAAAAAAGTTATTGCGAAAAAACCGTGTTACAGGGGCCCTGAATCTCATAGTAGATGGGAAGCAGCCCGTATAAACCGCGAGCATGACGTCAGTTGTAAACAAACAAGATGTCGGCTACAAATAAGAGGTGCTCTTGCTTGGCAATCTTGGGTCCAACCTCTTGGGTTCAACAAGCCTTAAGAGATAATAAAAATATGCTTTGTTCATCCTGTGGTAGTTGTACAATTCTTCAATTCACGAAATATACAGTTAGAAAATTTCTTGGCGCCATGATAATATCAGCTGATCGGTTTCGTTCAACTTTTTCCCATCTGCTCCTCGAACTGCGATATCGTAGTGTGATGTTACAACACTCTTTCGCTCGCTATCATCGGTTGAAGGTTGGCGAAAACCTCGGACAAGATTTGATTAGTGTGATGCTATCTTTACTGAAGGATTAATAACAAGAGGGTCCAATCCACTAACTCCCTTCCATTTGCCCGGCAGATGGACTCATTGTTTTAATGATGACGGCTGGATTATTGTAATGACAGGAACCTCCACAGAGGGAGCAGGAGCAGTCTTGGTCAGGGTTACGGTGGCCTATTGGAAACGTCCCTGCTTAGCGATCTGCCGAACTGGAGTTCGAGTCGCGCTCAAGCTCGATGGTTTTTTTGTGTTTGCAACCTCACCATCCTAGTGAGGTAAGGATGCGGGGTTTGGGGATCCTATAGATCTATATGCTGAGTAGTAAACAGCCATTGTATGGCTCTCCCTGGTCCTAGCTTTGTCGGTGATTGTATGCATATATGGCCAGTCTCAAGGGTACTGTTACTGTCCCTTGCCTCTGCCATTCATGAGTGACCTCTAAAACACTCGCAACACCCCCAAGAAAGAGCCTTAACTTTCAAT
>NC_090737.1:19032534-19040034 GCF_036898095.1 Palaemon carinicauda
TCATATGCTTTCTCCAGATCCATAAACGCAACATACACCTCCTTACCTTTTGCTAAATATTTCTCGCATATCTGCCTAACTGTAAAAATCTGATTCATACAACCCCTACCTTTTCTAAAACCACCCCTGTACTTCCAAGATTGCATTCTCTGTTTTATCCTTAATCCTATTAATCAGTACTCTACCATACACTTTTCCAACTACACTCAACAAACTAATACCTCTTGAATTACAACACTCATGCACATCTCCCTTACCCTTATATAGTGGTACAATACATGCACAAACCCAATCTACTGGTACCATTGACAACACAAAACACATATTAAACAATCTTACCAACCATTCAAGTACAGTCACACCCCCTTCCTTCAACATCTCAGCTTTCACACCGTCCATACCAGATGCTTTTCCTACTCTCGTTTCATCTAGTGCTCTCCTCACTTCCTCTATTGTTATCTCTCTCTCATTCTCACCTCCCATCACTGGCACCTCAACACCTGGAACAGCAATTATATCTGCCTCCCTATTATCCTCAACATTCAGCAAACTTTCAAAATATTCCGCCCACCTTTTCCTTGCCTCCTCTCCTTTTAACAACCTTCCATTTCCATCTTTCACTGTCTCTTCAAATCTTGCGCCAGCCTTCCTTACTCTCTTCACTTCTTTCCAAAACTTCTTCTTATTCTCTTCATATGACTGACCCAATCCCTGACCCCACCTCAGGTCAGCTGCCTTCTTTGCCTCACGTACCTTGCGCTTTACTTCCACCTTTTTCTCTCTATATTTTTCATACTTCTCTATACTATTACTCTGCAGCCATTCTTCAAAAGCCCTCTTTTTTCTCTTCCACTTTCACCTTCACTCCTTCATTCCACCATTCACTGCCCTTCCTCATGCTGCCTCCAACAACCTTCTTGCCACATACATCACTTGCAATCCCAACAAAATTTTCTTTTACTAACTTCCATTCCTCCTCTAAATTACCAGTTTCTCTTACTCTCACCTCATCATATGCCATTTTCAACCTTTCCTGATATTTACTTTTTACCCCCGGTTTTATTAGCTCTTCAATCCTCACTACCTCCCTTTTACATCCACCTACTCTATTCCCCCACTCTTTTGCTACAACTAATTTTCCTTCCACCAAAAAATGATCAGACATACCGTTAGCCATACCCCTAAACACGTGCACGTCTTTCAATCTTCCAAACATTCTTTTAGTTACCAACACATAATCAATTAATGCCCTTTCTACTACTCTTCCATTTGCCACTCTTACCCACGTATACTTATTCTTATCTTTCTTTTTAAAGAAGCTAGCACCTATTACCATCTCTTGTTCAACACACATGTCTACCAGTCTCTCACCACTCTCATTTTCACCTGGTACGCCATACTTACCAATGACACCTTCTACCTCTCCAGCGCCCACTCTAGCATTTAAGTCACCAATAACAACTACATAATTCCTTCTACCTAGTCCTTCTACACACCTAGTTAAATCATTCCAGAACTCATTCCGATCTTCTTCACTTTTCTCACTACCTGGCCCATACGCACTGACAAACGCCCAACATTCCCTACCCAACCTAACCCTTACCCACATTAACCTAGATGATATCTCCTTCCATTCCACTACTTTACCTGTCATCCATTCACTCAGCAATAACGCCACACCCTCTCTCGCTCTTCCCCTTTCAATCCCAGACACTCTACCAGACATTTCACCAAACATCACTTCACCCTTTCCTTTCATCTTTGTCTCACACAAGGCCAATACATCCATCCTTCTACTTCTAAACATACTTCCAATCTCACATCTTTTACTCTCTATCGTACTACATCCACGCACATTTAAACACCCCAAAACTAGAGTGCGGGGAGCAGTCACTCTCCCCCCAGCTCCATCTCCTTGTCGATGTCTCGCAGGAATTTTTTTACAGGAGAGGGGGTTCCCAGCCCCCTCGTCCCGTCCCTTTTAGTCGCCTCTTACGACACGCAGGGATAACGTTGGCGCTATTCTAATTTATATATATATATATATATATATATATATATATATATATATATATATATATATATGTACACACATATATATATATATATATATATATATATATATATATGTACACATATATATATATATATATATGTATATATATACACATTTATATATAAATATATATATATACATATATATATATATTTATATATACTTATATATATATATATATATATATATATATATATATATATATATATATATATAATATATATATATTAAAGGTGGTTTATGCAAAAGACAAGATCTTTATATTCATAAGTGCATATGCAAAAAATTAAAGTAAAGAGGAGAAATATACAAAACAAGACCTGGAATCACCTCCTTCTGAGACTCTGGTCTGAAGAAGCGATTATCACCGGAGTGGCTGTGCATTAGCAATTACCTTGCACGGCACAATGGCTCTGATTTCTTACCATGATGGGGTGGGGGGAGGGGGAAGATTTGTCGACAAGTCTCTTGGACTCATGGAACTCGTAAAACACATGCGCACACCCACACACGCGTGCACACAAATACTGGAAAAAGGGGTCAACTAACCAGGACTGGTTTGAGATCGCCGAATCTAACACCTGAATTAGATATTAGTGGTTTTGATATCATAAAGCTTTCAAAGCTAAAGTAATTTCACTGAATTAGATATAAGTGTTTGTGATACCATAAAAGCTTTCAAAGCTTAAGTAATTTCACCACCAATGTTACTTTTAATATCCTATAAGCTTTCGAAGTTAGTCATTTCCATCAGCGTTACCTTAAATATCCTTTATATTTCCAAAGCTAAAGTCATTACCACATCAGTGTTACTTCAAACATAAGCTTTGGAAGCTAGTCATTTCACCATCCTCTAATTAGCTGCAAATGACACCCTTCTATGACAAAATATTCAGGTATAATTTGAGGTACTGACGAAAAATTGCAAAGCACGAGGAACTACATAAATGACAGAATATAGTAATTCAAATAACACAAAAGGTGCTGGTTGAAACTAAAACGCCATGCCTTATTCGCTAAACATGTTATCTTTCAAGATAAGTAACCGAAAGCACAATGTCAGATAAAACACCAATACAGAAACAGGTATATATAATAATAGAAACAACAAAGTACAGAAAATAAAGATTAGATCTATTATGACGTTTACCAAATTGGTTAGCTCAAATCTAATGTTGTTAACATATCCTAACTTACAAGGTATCTTTCTACATTTTTAACTGTACAAATTTTGTTGCCCTATGAACTGGAGGAAACTAACAGCTTTCTTTTTCTCCATTAACTAAGGGGTCGGTTGCTTTAATGCGTTGTCAATAACTATTTTCCTCCACCAAATCCCCTATCTAATTACCAAGCAATCTAGTCCTCTGCCTCTTTCTTGACTGTCCGACCTTAACAGGTTCCCCCCAAGGCTTCTTGACACATCCTCCCTCACCCATCTTTACCACATGTCTATACCACCTCATTTTGCCTCCCTTGTCAAGATCAGTAACCAACTAACTTCTACATTTATCCCCCCTTCTATACGCTACTCACCAAAATCCAATTAAACATCTTACTTTCGGTTAGCAACAACTCTGTACCATCACTGGTCAGATTATGGTACAATAGATTTAGATTTTCATTTTATTTGGTATTCTTGTGTCAAGCACCCCAATGCAACTTCTTCCTATTTACCCCCCAAAGCCTGTCTTATCCTACTTTTAACATAAGCTATAAACCCTCCCCCCACGAGGCTTTCCTCATTTCTGTCCGTGGCAGCTCTGCGGCATCACAGGTCGTCGGATCTAGGTTCAATGGACCTCTTTTTTTTTTTTTTTTTTTTTTTTTTGGTAAAGCCCCACCTCAACCCCTTGCAACTTCTCCTATTTCCACAAAAGCATACTTTATCCTACTTTCAACTACAGCCACACACCAAACCGCCCACTCGATGAAAATATGTAAGTAACTTAACTTCCTTTAAATCATCATCATCATTATTATTATTATTATTATTATTATTATTATTATTATTATTATTATTATTATTTTTATTATTATTATTATTTGCAGCATAACAATCTGCTACTCTGCGACAACATTTAGGAGACATGAAACTGATATTATCACCGTCATCACAGGTATTATCATTATTACTAAAATTACTATCTCCGCCAACGAAGTTAGGAGGGGGTTACGTTTTCGTCCCCGTTTGTCAGTGTGTGAACAACTTCCTGGACACAATTTTACTCATAGAGTAGTGAAATTATTATTATTATTATTATTATTATTATTATTATTATTATTATTACTAGCCAAGCTACAACCCTAGTTGGAAAAGCAAGATGCTATAAGCCCAAGGGCCCCAACAGGGAAAAATAGGCCAGTGAAGAAAGGAAATAAATAAATGATGAGAATGAATTAACAATATATCATTCTAAAAACAGTAACAGCGTCAATTGTTATGTTGAGACGTGGAAGTGATTTACTTAAAGTCATAGGTCACAGGTCAAGGTCAAGGTCGAGACAATATAAGCTGCCGTGGAGAGTCACAATTTTACTCATAGAGAGATGAAACTTTCAGGGATTGATTTTTACGTTTAGACGTGGAAGTGGTTGTTTTGATAGTCCTAGGTCAAGGGTCAAGGTCTAGGTCGAGCAAAGGGTCGAGAAATAGCTGCAGTGGCAGAGGTCTGCGCTCTACTGAGTGCCCCTCAAGTTATTATTGCTACTGATATTATCATTATTACCATTATTGTTATTGACATTATTGTTATTAACCCAAAACAGATATTTTGGTTTGGTTGTTATTGTTGTTTGTGAGTTATATCAATACCCAGGGAAAAAATGAAACAAAAGCAATAAGTTTAACGCATTAATAAAGCAAGATGAAAAAAAAAGAATATCTAGCAAGAATCAGTCGTGAAAAGACAACCTTATCGTATACAGTATTACGCATGAAATATACACCACTATACTTGTACACAGCTAGAAATCAGCCATGAAAAGACATCTCTTTTAATTTATTTATGAAATATAAAGTATTATACACCGTAGGAGTCCACTATGAAAAAATCCTCTCCCTTATGCACTATGGTGCAGGAAATATACGTTCACATACATCATCAGGAATCAGTCATGGAAATCCCCACAGCCATTTATTACGGACGAACTATAGCGACATATGAATCCTGATGAATCCGGCATTAAAAAGTATCCCGTAATGTATCATTCGTGCATGAATTATACAGTGTTATATATTGAGAGAGGCAAGAGAGCGTGCTAGAAATAGGAATGAATGGCGAGCGATTGTGGCGCAGTTCCGGTAGGCCCTGCTGCTGCCTCCGATGCCTTAGATGACCACGGAGGTAGTAGCAGTAGGGGATTCAGCATTATGAAGCTTCATCTGTGGTGGATAATGAGGGAGGGTGGGCTGTGGCACCCTAGCAGTACCAGCTGAACTCGGCTGAGTCCCTTGTTAGGCTGGAGGAACGTAGAGAGTAGAGGTCCCCTTTTTGTTTTTATTTCATTTGTTGATGTCGGCTACCCCCCAAAATTGGGGGAAGTGCCTTGGCATATGTATGTATGTATATATTGTAGAGCATTGGTTGTGAATAGAGATAACCCCACTATGTTCTACTATATATGCAATATAAGGATTTATACATGAAAAACCTTCCCTGCCAAATATTATTGAATGTATATAATCTCCTTTATATATTAAAGAGCAAGTGTCTAGCTATACAATATATATATATATATATATATATATATATATATATATATATATATATATATATATATATATATAAACATATGTGTATATATATATATATATATATATATATATATATATATAAACATATGTGTGTATATATATATATATATATATATATATATATTATATATATATATATATATATAAAATAAATATACATGCACATATTATATATATGTTTGTGTGTGTGTATATATATATATGTGTGTATATATATATATATATATATATATATATATATATATATATGTATGTATATATATATATATATATATATATATATATATATATATTCGATATATATAATAAATATACATATACATACATATATATATATATATATATATATATATATATATATATATATATATATATATATATATATATATATATATATATATAGTCATGCTAAGCCGCACTGCCAGACCTGCAACTATTCGACCTTTCCCGTCCCTTGGGTGGGAGAGGAAGTAATCACACCGTGGCAAGAAGGTACATGTGTGTATATGGATATCTAATGGAATATTTAGCCATCATTTTTGACGGGTCACGTACACTAGTATACAATATATACCGTAATCAATCGGTCATTAAAAATCCTCCCTATCATGGACTATCTTATTCTTGAATTATACTGTATATATTTTACATCTTAAATAACCATTCATGACAATCCCTCCATATCATGTATTAGCCATAAATTATACAGTACGGTATCATACATTATCAAGAATTTGTCATGAAAAAGATTCCATGTCACATCATACATAGAATATACAATGTTCCAAATCGTCCAGAAATATACAGTATTATACATAGTAGAGTTTCCGTTAAGAAAAACGCATCTCTATTACGTATCATTATGTATGAAATATAGAATATTACGTCAAGAGTCCCTTCATGAAAAGGCATATCCTGTTCATGTATTTTCATACATAAAATATACAATTTCCATTTCTTAAAAACCAAAAGGACCATGTGCACCTTGAAGAAATACTTACGACGCCAATATCTATCTTTTAAAAACCAAATTGGTCATGTATATTAAAAATATCAAAAGCGTCCATTTCCATTTCTTAAAATCCAAAAACGACTTCGTGGACCTTTAAATATACTTATAACACCATTTTCCTATTGTTAAAGGCCATCTTACAATATGTACTGTAAAAAATTACTAACAATGTCAATTTCAATTTCTTAAAAACCCAAAACGATCAGGTGCACCTTAAAAAGAAATAACAACTTTTACATTTGCTTGAGATTTCAAGCCGAAGACAATGAAAAAAAGTGAAGAAATCTCACTTAACTGGTTCTTCAAAGGTTATTCAATTGCATAAGAATAATACGAGATCATAAGACGTTTTTGTTACATAAAGATTTGAGATTTAATCTAGATAAATTGCCATTCTTGACACAAAAAAAAAAATAATTTAAACTTTCGCGTTGAATATGCTAATTGTAGATACCTCCCGAGTCCTCATATATAGAAAATAAACATATGCTCATCAAAGAATGTACAGTAATCTCATTTATCCAAGATCATAATCATAAGTGTTTACGCTTCTGAATGACAAGTCTCACGTGTATAAACAACAGCGTGTACTCTTCTTCAAATATTTTATTTTCCTTTTTTTCCTTTCCTCACAGGGCTACTTTCTTTGTTGGAGCCCCTGGGCTTATAGTATCC
>NC_090737.1:19045034-19067534 GCF_036898095.1 Palaemon carinicauda
GCAAGGTGTATCAAGAATCCCTGTGTCTGTGCCTCATAATAAATAATATATTCGAGGTAAATATTTTCGGGGAGGATTTTGACATTCCATATCTACAAAGGAAAGTGAAAATATGTATTTTTCGTCCGAATATAATTATTTCCTTCACCAATATCCAAAAGCTGTAGGTAAAATTATTCTCTGCCGTAGAGGCAACAAAAGAAAACCAACAACATGCAATAACCAGCTGCCAACGTAACCCGTCATGTTGGCATACTTTGATCCTTCTGCTTACATGAACAAATCCTCTTACACGGGGGGGAGGGGGGTTTAAGGGGGAGGGGGGTTTAAGGGGGAAGGAGAAGGAGTAGGGGTATGGGGAAGAGAGGAGGGGATGAGGGGTGAGGATATGCCGTGTATCTACTGAATAAAGATTCCCTTCTGTCACTGACATAATACCCAGGAAACAATAAGGTTTAAAAGGGAGCTAGGTGGGTGGGGAGGGGAGTGGGATGATATGGGGAGTGTGGTATTACATATAGGGGGTGATATGGGGATTGGGATATTATAGAGGGACTATAATAGGGGGTGGGATATTATACTGAGGGAATAGGGGGATGAGGTATTATAGAGGGAATATTTTGAAGATTGGGGTATTATGGGAAAGAGGGGGTATTGAGTGGAAGGGGTATTGAGTGGAGGGGGTATTGTGGGTAAGAGGAGGTATTGAGCGGACGGGGTATTATGAGTATGAGGTATTGAGTGGAGGGCGTATTAAGGGGGTATTACGGGAGAGGTATTGAGAGGCATTATCATAGAGGGAGAGGGGTATCAAGGAATTAAGGGAGGGGATATTATGAGATATATGGGCCTTCTCCTCCAGGAAAAGTAACAAAGCATACGAATAAACATTAGTAAGGTGAGAAATAAAATGGAAAGTTACGGGAAAAACATACCTCTAAACAATAGATAAAAAAATGGGATGAATCAAAGATTGTAATCACTAACATAAAATTTGGCGAATGGCAGATGACAGTGACAGACTAGCAAATGTAATAAGTAAATAAATAAACAACTAAACAAGAAAATTATGGATAATCTTGACCAACATTTATGTAGTCTATACTAAGATGAATCAAGAGCTGAGAAAATCTTTAACAATGACTATATTCGAATTCAACATTTCTTCAAACAGTAAACATTAACTTTCTCCAAATATGACAAAATTTAAAATCATGAAAGTTTGGTACCTAAAATCTACAGATTTCCCATATAATCAAACACTCTAAAAAAATTTTATAATAATTACTGGTAATAACATCTATAAAATAATTATGGTCTTTTAAATAAAATTAATTGAAGAAATTTACCTGCTCTCCTTTTTTTTTTCTTTTTTTTTCCTAGTGATGCTTTCTACCTTATCTATATCGAGTAAATATTCCCATTCATTCCCCTGTTTACAGCATTACAACAATATCGTTTTATAAAAAATCTCCCAACACCATACATTAAGAGGGTATTTTTTCTTAACTGTATCAGTTCTTGCTATAAAAACGAAAACAAACAAACACACACACACGCAGAAAATCCTATTCCGTGATTATCCAACAAGGAGTTGAATCACGGTCAGACAGTCATCTCCTATGCGATGTCTCCCACGCCATCTGTTCCTGAAACAGATGGTGTCTTGAGCCCCCCAAACAATGCGAGCCACCTAATTAATCCTCTGGCTGTGACCAATTGGACCAGATCTTCTCTACTGAAATTCACCCTATTTCATTTCCTTACTCACTACATAAGGTATACCATATATGGTGTACAATATACAGAAGCTCCTACATATTGTTCCAGCGAAATGTAAATTGGAAATTACCACATAGAGTTCGAATAATTAATGAACTGTGTATATTTTACTAAAAAAAAATAAACATTCCTCATTCACTATGCTTGGAATTGTACAAAATAATAAATAAAAAAATCATAATATGCAAACTAGATTTAATAATAAAGATCAGAAGCAATTATTTTGAGTGAAAATTGTGTGGAAACCAATTACACAATCGAGCTCACAAAGGGAGAAATATTAATAAGTTCCACCAGCAGAACCGATACCAAACTTTCCCCTAAAACTGTGATAATAAATTAATTCATATCACTGTATATTGTTTCCAAACTTCAACATGGAAGAGTAAAATCTCCCCAATAGAGATCCTGAAAAATGTATCATCATGGATCTAATACAGTTTGACTGCTTCCCAAAGTTAAGACACAGGTTCGAATAGAAAAACAATAATATAATGCTAATCTAACATAACCACACGTGAAGACGTGTATGTTATTCCTACACAATATTACAGGTAAATTGGCAAATATTTTTCATCTCGGTTCATCTCTAGAAAAAACAAACTTATTCACAAACTGACAATTTTTAGAAACGAAGGCGAAGACAGCGAAGTTAGCATATCAGAAGTGAAGACATGCACAAACGGAAATTACATTCTCTTAAGCTTATGAATAAAACAAGTGTATTTGAGAAGTAAAATTGCCACTCAATCAAGTCGTGTTCATGATCACTGATCTTATCATTTACGAAACCTGAAAAACCTGACCAGTGACTTAGACGCTCAATTGAAACAGCTTTGCATATCATAAAATTGTACCCAAGGAGGAAACCTTTATTCACTGTCTAATATTTGGAACCTTGCCCACTGATAAAATGGACTTGGATCGAGTAAAATGTGCATAATATGATACTGAATCAATACACCTAATTCTTTAAAATTGTCATACAAGTAAAAAAAAAAAAAAAAAAAAAAAAAAAAAAAAAAAAACTTCAACTCTGTCATGGTTTCCCGTTGAAGTAAAACAATGAGATCTCTTTGCTGCTACGCAAGAGGTCGACAGGCCACTACCCTTGCTTATACTGTGCATATAACCAACAATCTAATTATATTAAATGAGCATGCACATACCACATACCTTGTATATCCGTGTCTTTCCATTCCTCTTCTGTGACGCAGTATCAAATTTTCAACCCAAAACTAAAGTCCTTCCCGAAGGATCTATGAAGGCTTCTTTCTGAAAATCGAATAAAAACCGTGAGATCTTAACGCCTTAATCATTTGGCCAAGAAACAGCTTGAAAAGTTCAGTAAAGTCAACATTCTTCTAATAACCGAAGTTCTGTGATTATTTTCCAAGTTACTCCACAGGTCAATCCAAGATAGAATCAAAAGATACATTAACAAACATTTTCCTTCACTGAAACTTTGGATTTTTCTAAAGTCCTAAGCAAAATGAAGCTCTACAAAATCCCATCAATATTTTAGTCCTTAGTTTGAATTTCTTAACAAACCATGAACTTTACAAACCTTCTCCAAAAAAAGCAAAATATTAAAATTTAGAATATTCAACACTGCATTTTTTCTCGATGTTCTATTAAATCCCAATTATAAAAATAATCTCATATACCTAGTATACACTAAAATGGTCTTCAAACTTGAGGAAATGTAAACTTATTTGAGCTCAAAGTATTTAAAAACTTGCAAAGGAGCTGATGAAAGCTATGCAAAGAGGATAAAGAACACAATCTTAGGACCAATTAAGAACTAGTCCAGAGAAAGATAACACCTAAATGTGAAATGGCCTTCCAATGAGTATATATACCAATCCCTTCTTAAAAATAATATAATGTATATACAGTATATATATATATATATATATATATATATATATATATATATATATATATATATGATACTAGTCTGCAAAACTACATTGTTTTCATATATATATATATATATATATATATATATATATATATATATATATATATATATGATATTAGTCTGCAAAACTACATTGTTTTCATAAAATTAAATGAAATTGAGCAAAAAACTACACACTAATTAAAAAAGTGGTTGCTGATAATTTCAATGAGGTACGGTAATTACTCAATGAGGAACAATCTGCAATAAAAGTACAGTATGTATAGGCAAAGCAATTCTTTGTATCCAAGAATAAATGCAACAATAAATATGCACTGAATAGTGCCATAGCCTCTCCACTGTCTTGAGGTAGTGTTCTCTTGCTTGAGGGTACACTCGGGCACACTATCCTATCTTATTTTTCTTCCTCTTGTTTTGTTAAAGTTTTTATAGTTTACATTAGAGATATTTATTTTAATGTTACTGTTCTTAAAATAATTTATTTTTCCTTGTTTCCTTTCCTCACTGGGCTACTTTCCCTGTTGGAGCCACTGGGCTTATAGGGTTGGAGCTTAGCAAGTAGTAGTAGTAATAATAATAATAATAATAATAATAATAATAATAATAATAATAATAATGATCTGTAAAATCTTCAAAACTACCTGGTAAGTCTACCAGGAGTAGGCTATATGCCATGAGGAGAGAAAGGTAAACCATTTAGTGTGGTAGGTGACAGTTTCAATAGACAAACAAGTGAGCAAGTCCTGAACGCGGACATGGTCCTCGTAGAGGACATACCTCCGCCAAGGTGACCTAGAGCGCCATATGTCCTAGAATCATGAATTGATGTGACTTCGACCTTCACATGACCTTGACCTTCACGTGACCTTCAAGTGACCTTGACCTTCACGTGACCTTGACCTTCACATGACCTTGGCTTCAAGTGACCTTGATCTTCAAATGTACTTGACCTTCACGTGACCTTGACCTTCAGGTGACCTTGACCTTCACGTGACCTTGACCTTCACGTGACCTTGACCTTCAAGTGACCTGCTTGACTTTTGACCTTCAAGTGATCTTTGTTCATTTGCCACTGATACTTAATATGACATTGATATAATGCACCAATATGACCTTGACCTTTGACCTTTATAAATTTGAACATCACCCATGGGTTGCGCCTGGACTAGGACTTCCCTGTTGGCTTATGCAAAAGTCAGTGCTTTATTTCTGTCTCTTGATATGGCCACTTATGTCATAGTGACACCAGTGACCCCTGTGACCTTGACCTTGGGGTGACCTTGACCAAAATTTAATCAGTTCTTCCATACACATTGGGGAACTACTTGGCCAAGTTTGAAGTGATTCCGTGTAGAAATGTGGCCTCTACGTTGTCCACAGACAGACAGACAAACAGAGAAACAAACAAACAAACAAACAAACAAACCGAACCGAAAACATAACCTCCTGGCGGAGGTAATAAGACCTTAAATACTACTGTCAATGGATAGAGTACATGTTAAAGAGAAGAACACCAATTGATTCCGATGAATTATGATGATTTCCCCAGCTACAAGAGTTTATGTCCTGGTAAATAAATAATCACAAACAGAACATGTATGGGATGGGTGGGTAAATTCATGAGAAGAGATAATTTTAAAAATTTCTAAATAATATAAGTCAGTATCTGTGGATGAAAAGGCAGCAGGCACATACCCAGCAAAATTCAGATATATTATCAAACAAGGAAAATATAATCCCATGCATGCCTGTCTTTGAAAAATTCTTTGGGGGGGGGGATAAAAATAACCTAAAAGTGCAAAAGTGAAACAGGCACCAGAGTTCAAACCATGGAGACATTAATTGAATTTAGTACCATGTATCAATGTGGCTGGGTATCTGAAGCTAAGCATTGTTTATCACTTCAAGAACCAATGACCCTTAAAGGGCAAAAACAAACGAACGCTTTCCATATTATGGCAATACACAGCTAAAACTTAAGCCATCTAAGTCATTTCTATGCAGTTTAAGCAGTGGTTCGATGAATGCATTGATCTTAATGAGAAAGTGTACCTGGAAAAGTAAGGTGAGTCATAAAGGCACTGCTTGTGATCCTGGACATCCTCAAGATATAAATTTTATAAGTTATTTTGTATTTTTCCCAACTCTACAAACCTGAGTATTTTAATAGAAATATGTTTTCAGCCTGGCTGGAACTCAACTGTCAAATTTTATAATGAGGAGTCACTTGTTAATGTAGGCGGAGAAGAATAACCCCCCACGGCCCAATGAGTAGACATTTTGACCTTCACCTAGGGCTTGTGGAGTGGTTGAGGCGGAGAGTGATTCTTAAAAGGACTAAGGTTTATGTAACTAGTTAAAACACAAATTACTTTTTAAATTCATAAGTTGTTCCTACATGAATACAAACCCTCATACTTTATAGGAGACTCATCCTTGGTGGAAAAGAAGCCAGTTTAAAATCCTGGGATGTCAATATACTCAGACCTGATAAAGGTGTGGGAAAGTTGATTCCTACCACCTCCCAGGACTTGAGAATAGATTCTCATGGGTTATGTTAGGTTTCTGTCTACTAATAGCTCGTAAAGGAAGAATCTATATCCTTGGAAGGAAAAAAATGTCACAATGTATGGCAAGTTAGGTCTAATGTGCCCTACATTCTATTTATCCTCCCCAACAAATAACGAAATGACATTTGCACTCTAAGGCCTGTGAAAGGAAGCAGGAAAAGGACCAGACTAGTACCATAAATGAGATGCTTCTTATCCAATTAGGGGCTAAGCAAGATATATCAACTGCTGAACAGCTACCACAGGTCGTATCTAAAGACTTGTGGGTAACCTTCCATGGATACTAGGCTATAAAGATTGCCTGGCACTTCTAGATCCTTCATTCCTTCCATACTGAAGGAGAAGTCGATTGCAACCCTGCAAAGAACACAAAGGTAATCCTGCTACTTGCTTTTGTAGGGAGGAGAAGAAGGATGGAAGTTGTGACTGCTTGGATTTTAGCTCCCTGCCACGAGCACCTAAACAAAGGCAATGGAGATCTTCCATCCTTCAGAATGACTTGGGACAGGATAAGATATGCAGTTTTCTTAATCAACTCACCGGGGCAAAACTGAGTCAGAGTGGATCTGTTTAAGAGACCTGAGGACTAGTGAAAACACTCCAAGCGGCTTGAGCTCTCTTGGAGGTAAAGAATGTCAAACAACTGCCAGCCCCCTACCCCATTGCTGTTCATGGGTCTTGTCGAGTCTCATGAAGAATCCATGAATGAATCTAAATTGATCACTTTGATCGGGGTCTGAATGATGTCTCTACCGCAAAACTTGAGGAGCTTCCCCAATGAAGAGAGAGAAACTGCTAATCTGGGTTACATTAGATGCATGGCTGTTTGGGAGTGATCTGGGTTTTTCTGAATCTCAATGTCTTCCACCGACTGTTGAGTAATCGGAGAAACAGGGAAAGAGGGGCGGAAAGGCGTAAGCATCTAGGATTCCCATAGATGTTGGAAGGCGTCTTCTAAATTCACTGCCAGTCTGTGACTGGGAGAGTCCTAGAAGTTTCTTATCCTACTACACAGCAAACAGGTCGAGCGATGGTGAGAAAACAAGGACTTTCTGCCCAACAATGACGTAGGGATAACCTAAAATCCCTACCCTGGGAATGTTAGTGATTGAGCGTGTTTGCCCGAACAGTGCTCTTGACTGAAAGAAACTTGTTCAACTGCATCACATCTTGTACTGCTTGAGAAGGGTTTGTGAACAGAACCCTTTGGTAGGACATGAATGGAAGCTCTAACGGCAATCATCACTAAAAAGTGCTCTATCAAACCATTTGGAAAACTAGCAAAGTAGAAATGCTGTAAGCATTCCCAGTATGTTTAGAAGCAAGTGATTTCCTTCCATTGATCGCATCCTCTGGATGGGAGGAAACTTGGGAGAACACCTCATCCCCCCTCCATTACATCTGTGAACAGTAGATTATCGAAAGAGAGGAATACTGCACTTATGATGAAGTTTGTCATGCAACTACTAGGGTAGATCGCCCTATATTCTTATTGTCACCCAACACAAAGGTAGGGGGAGTGATCACTGGGGAGGCAGTCATGTGGAATTAGCCTGCTCATCAACAGTGGAAGTCTCTAAAGGTATTGTCTTTGTCAATCTGGAAGGCATTGTAAGAACAAATATGGTTATGCTGTTGCTATGATTGTTTGCCAGGAGTCCCCCATAGCAGTACTGTTAAGGCATTAGAGATATTCTACCCACCATATGGGAATCCTAAAGAATTTTCTACAATATATTTTAAACCACAGATTGAGATAAGGGGTAGAGAGCCTGCCTCAATGCCGAAGGGATTCCCTTGAAGGAGGCTAAAAAGGGGCAATCGCCAAAACTCGTCGGTGAAGGAACGCCATTGAAAGTGCTCATAAGAGACTAGTGTGAATACTTGCAAGAATACTTGGGGAATGGTAGCTATTCCAAAGTAATGGGTTGGAATTAGTCCCTCATATTCCCAAAGATGAAGCACAGAAAACCTCCTGTAGGACAGAGAGTATGGATCTGAGGGTATGTGTTCCTCAGGTCTATTGGAACAAAGTGGTCATCATTCTTATGACTGGTAATACTATATACTGCTAGCCATGGTTGTTTTGAATTGTGTCTGGAGTACAAAGCAGGAAGAAACATGTTCTCCAATTCCTAGTTGACTATTCCATTTATAAGAGTAGACTGTAGGAGTCCATAAATGTCCTTAACAGCGCTACTGTCATCTCTGTTCCTGCCAGTAAGGGGTGAGTTCTGGTAGATCACGAGCAAAAGTGGCAAGCGGTTTTGGACGTTACGTAGCTTCCCATATTGACCAGCATGTATCTGCTTTTAGACAGCCAGGAAGTCCCTGAATTCCGATATTCTTTCTGTCTTTCCTTCTTCTACCCCTCTACCTGGATGGCCAGGTTCCAAATGAAAGAATGGAGCACTGTCTGAGCCTTTCCAGGGGATGGAAGAGCCTGGAGTAGCCAAATGAACCTGTAGGTCACCATATTCTTCCTCCAGCATCTACTAAAGTGGCTATGGGAATCTTGAAATTCAGTAGTTATCCTTGAAGGGCGTGGGCCCATATTGGCAACTGATCGATGGAAGATACACCTGTTTGCATCCTTTTCTATCATTACTCCCTTTGTGGAAAACAGGTTGCAGCTCTGGTATCAATGTTCTCTATAAGAGACGTACAGTATACTCTCGACTCTTAACAAGTGAAGTGGGAGGCCATTGCATTCTTTTTCCAAAGGTTTCGAATGGTCCATGGGACATCTGAATGGTGCATCAGATGGCTTTGTTCTTGAAATTTGATAGGAGCAAATATGTTTAACATACTTCTTCGTACTTAGGCTTTGACGAACCCTAGGTTGTTGTGCCACAAGTGGCGACCTCAATGTAGCTTGGAGGCTGGCCATGTTAGCAGCTTCCATAGCAGCAGACTCAGGTGTGGGGACATTTTGTGCTCATGCTTGAGTCTCCACCTAGGTCCCTACCATCAGTGTGAACTTTTCTGGTTCGATCAATTAAGGAAGGTGTCTGCGAAAATCCCAGGAACTAGAGTCTAATTGATAGTGACAATATACTGTAAGGAATTCCGGTATTCAGAGGATGTTGGAACTGCCACGCTAAGCAACCATATGGGTAGTCATACCTAGTGCTTTCTTCCTAATGAAAATAGCACAAGATGTGGCACCTTGATGATAGTAAGAGCGCTGTGATCAGATTCGAGAAGTCACCTGTTCCATCGATTACAGGGGAACTGAGATAGGAAATCGCGCCATTTGGATAAACTCATCCTGGACTGGGTGGGTTTTGAGTATGGGAAAATCTAGATCAAGGAATAACATCAGCTAATCAGAAGATCTTGCTAGTTGGAGTCACCAAAATGCTTCGTCTTTGGAACGTTCCGAGGCAGAAGAGTAATGAGGGCGACTGCCAATATCAACCCGCAGTGCTCATGCTCAGCTTTTACAAGACCGAGTATTGTGTTGGTAGCCTGAACTCCTGTATCCCGCACCTAAAATCCTTTCTACCATTGGGTTTTTGGTACAGCACTTCTCTGCACACGAAATCATGCAAAATGATTGGCTTAAGTCTCGAAGGACTATGGCAGACTGGTCGTCCTGTATTTCAGTGATTTCGGTAACCAATAATAAAGTTCCCAATTTCTGTACAAAATTGTAAGGTTTTTGATTACTTTACAAGACTGTGAGGTTTTTGATTGCTTTACAAGATTGTAAGGTTTCCAATTGCTTTACAAGCTTGTGAGGTTTCCGATTGCTTTAGAAGATTGTAAGGTTTCCGATTGCTTTACAAGATTGTAAGGTTCCCAATTGCTTTACAAAATTGTAAGGTTCCTGACCTCAGTAATAGATCGTATGGTTCCAGATTGCTGTACACAATCATAAGGTTCCCAATCATAGTAATAATCATAAGGTTCCCAATCATGGTAAATAATCATAAGGTTCCCAATTGTGGTAATCGATCAAGATAAAAGATCGTAAGTATTACAATCACGGCGTATGGCTAATCCCACTGTAAAACTCTGATCACTGAAAACAAGCACGAAGCAAATACAATAGTTACATTTCCCTAAAGACGAAACATGAACAAAGAAAGGGCACAAGGAAACCATGATGCTTTTGCCAGTAAAATCTTTTAATCTATGCACGCGATGAGAACTATCCTAGGTACTCTTCCATCATGTCATGTAATGGAAAAGGGGGGGGGGGGGGGAGAAGTAGATGCTTAGATGATTAATGACCAGAAAGTTACTTAAGAACGTACAGTATATGAAGAGTCTGATTGCATAGCGTCGAGCAAGCGCTGTGAACACCTAAACCTCGTACCCAAACATGCAGTATTATTGGGGAAGCATGCATTTCTGATATATAGGCTCTCGCCTTGCAATGTTCTTAAAGAGGGCCACTACTCTCGATAAAGTAAATGAATGCTCGATCTCATACAAGGCTGAGGGCAAGGAACAGGAAGACATCTCTGACACCACAACGTCGACGAGAGATAGAGGATTCACCTCTGAAGTCGACGACGGCTCCACACTCGCACCGCGTTGGACAAGTTGCAGGAAGGAATTCTTGTTACACAGAAGACATAGTCAAGGCCTCACCTGGGGTGAGAGGTGGGAGGTGGGGCTGCTTACCTAGGGGAAGCAACACCATCTCATGAGGACAGTGTTTGGCCAAAAATTAAAGGGTCTATGCTACTGCTCGATGGTCTCTCTGAAGAGGCCAAATGAGCAGGAGGTTCGGAGGAAGGTTGGGAGGCAGAAGAAGAGGTCTTGTGTTTTTTTCCCTTCAAGGAACCTTCGAAGGAGAAATATCCCACTTAGACTTCTTCCGTCGTCGCCCAAACCTTTCCCACTGGGAGGCAAGCCACTCCCGACATTCATTACACTTGTTACCACTATCACACCGTTGACCTCTGCAGGCAGGACAAAGGGCTTGGCGGTCAGTGTCCACGGCCGACATGAAGGTACCGCAAGGCCGGCCTTCAAGTAAAGGGAAGATACGCATGGTTTCCAGAAGTCAACTTAAACACACACTATTAAAGAGAAAGCATAAACAAAAAGCATTAATGGCAGTCCAAAATATAACTTGGAGGGGATCAAGAACGGAAAAGACCGTTCACCATCCGAACCAAAAGCAAAGCGAGCTAAATCACCGGTGTCTGAGCGGGAGCGGTAGCAAGCTAACCCCTTATCCCCGCTAACTAGCAGAATGGGCTGTTAACCCTCGCAAAATTTATTGGCTCGTCATTTCAGCTTCACCAAAGGTAATACCCCCAAATAAATAGCGTAGGTTTGTATTCCAGTTACGGAACAAATCTAACTGAAGAAATATTGCCGAAATGTTTCAAATTTTGACCACATGGATGTCACCAATATATAAGCAAAAAAAAGGGAATTGTAATGATTTGTGTTTAAGCATCTGTTTGAATGTTGGACACAGGCTTACTTTCGATTTCCCATTTTCAGACTGAATATCTGAGAATCATTCGTGCCCTAACTTCAAATGTTTAATGTAATTGAAATTTTAGCTTTGTCATATTGTATGGTCCGATGTTAACCACTTGTTTATCAAAAAGTAAGACTGAACTTCTATGTTTCAAACAATTAACTTGTGCAGTATCCAAAAATATTTCCATAAGTAAAGGAAATATGGGAATAGCAAATAAACTATGCACTAAGCTCGAATAACCAAAATACAAGTTTATAGCACCATTATTCATATCACTACAGTATTATATAGCATATGCCGATGATGAGTATACGGTAAAGTTATAGAAAAACACGAGGCAACATTTCTAAGAGCAAAAAAACTTTTCCAACAGGAAATTATGTGGTTTCAACGAATCTGACCTTTATTTTCACTGTAAATAAGCCGTTGTACGGTTATGAGCCTCTCCTTCCCAAAGGACACAGGTGAGAACCTGTGATTTTGAGTGTGCAAAAACGAAAAAACATGAATATTCAACACTTTTAAGATTGTAAAAGGGTACTGAACCTAACAAACCCACCTAACCTAACCTGGTAACTCCCACGTCACAGCCCCTAGCCGGGGACAAGACCCAAGGGCCCCCATTCCCAAGTCAAAAAAATATAAAATGACAATATATATGAAAAAAGTAAAGGTAAATAACAATTAATTGCTTAAATATTATTATGTTTGACAAGTGGAAGGTTGGGGGTTATCGGGATCCTCTGCCACCTGTTGTTGTTGTGGAGGGTAGAGGTGACTGGCAGTGATGAAGAACTGGTGTATTAATGAGGCCTTTGGGTAGTGAGGCGAGTGAAAAAACCTGGCAAAATACTGACGGAAATACTCCAATTTATTATCAGGTCTTTCAATCCATCTTCACTTCCCTCCACAGGCATTCGATATTCTGAGTATGGGTGCCAGGGTCTGAGGGGTCGACAAAGTGTTCAGAGCGATTAATAGTCCTGTGCTCGTAGCCAAGCTCTCCTAACGAACTATATGCACCCCACTTGTCACTTATAATGATGCTACCGTCCTTAACATATTTTTGTATTAAGGGAATAAAGGTAGCAGCATCCCTTTTCCGAGGCAAAGGCTCAAGTAAGGGAATAAAAAAACCTCTTGGAGACTTGATCAATTCCCACAAACACCCATATAGAACTCAAACGCCTGCCACAGTCATAATGTACTTGGCCTTACTGACGTGAGATCTGTCATTCTCCACTGCTAACCCCTAGCCTCTTGATTATGGAGAAAAAAAAAAAAAAAAAAAAAAAAAAAAAAAAAAAAAAAAAAAAAAGTTATATGAAAACAGCCCAAACCTTATTTAATTCCAACTCATTCAATCTCTGATATAAAAACTATACTTTTTATATAGCTATTCACATGATTTTTCGATGTGGGTGATTATTTTTTTAATATCAAGTGTGTCATGCTTCTGCAGTTTTACCTACAATCATCATACTTTGTGCATTGCAAATTTTTGTGGATTTATTATGCGTCCAAGAGAATAATGTGTAAAGAAGAAAAGGCTAGTTTTACCATCATTTACCAATTCGCCAGTAAATTTTCCCACCCAAAACCCCTGGTTCCCATTGGAGGAATACATTACCGTGGGATATATTAGGGTATATCTTATTAACTATTTCTTCGCGACGGAAATAAATGTCCTTTTCCAAGAAAACAAGAGTTTTTCTATATAAAATCCAATTCTTTTATAAGTAAAGTTTGCCCCGTGTTTTAATATAACAATACCGAGTATACATACTACCCTAACAAAAATATATCAAAGTAACTCTAGGGGTGCCGATGCAGAAAGTTTATAATTAAACCGGTTACTACTTCTAATATCAACTACCAGGAAGGAGGAAGCATGGCAGCAGAGCTACCTGTGTCATAGAGCAGATCAAAATGGTACAGTACTTCGGAAAATTTAGAGAGGTAAGGGGAAACAAAAAAATAGACATCAACTAACCTAAACTTTCCCCCCTAACCTAACCTACAAGACGTGTCCTTAACTAACTACTAAAGAACCCCCTTACACTACCATATTTCAAGTTAGACATAATACATACAGGTGGCCGCTATCATACATAAACCCCATACAATATCATTTATTTACCTATTACTATTATTACATGGTAAACGTGAGGTTTCAGTGTTTACTGGTATCCACAGTACCGGTGCACGGGTAAATTTACGTCAAAACAGTAGGCTACGTTGCAAAACTATAAAACAAAATAATCTACCTAAAGAATAGCCAGCGAATTGGGTTACAGGTGCGACACTAGGCTAAACCTAATAAAAATATATAATTTCTTTATATAGATTTTAAGTGTAGTTGTAACGTGGTTATTAATTTCCCGCTTTTTCTATTTTATCGGAATCTAGCTTTATTGGAGAAAAAATTTAATGATTTTTTCCATTACTTAAAATAAACTAAAGGTTGTAAGTTGTTTACAACAATGATAACTCAATGGTATATTAGGAACCTTATAATAACCCTAATAATAACAGCTGTATATTATTGAAGATTTTAATACTTATTTGGTTAAAACTTAAAATTTAATTTAGATACGGAATACTGACGTCTGACTTCTTTGCAATATAGCAAGAATCGGAAGTCGAGTGAAGTTTAGGAGCCCATTTTAGGAAATTTAAAGAAATACTAAGTTCATAATGGCCTCTCTTAATGAATCAAGTCTTAAACTTATTCAAGATGCATAAGTTCTTACCATCGAATGCTTTCGTGTAAGTTGCACATAATGAAGTTTTGGGGATATTATTGGAACCTCTAAATTAAAAATTGTATTTGTAAGTAAGCAATAACAATTAGTCAAGAGTAAACGACAATAACACAGTTAGACCAAAACTTGTTTTTGTTGACGTGACATTGTCACATTGGCCTCATTTCTTACAGGGTATAACCATTTGCTTTTAAAAAAAATACAACCATAGACAAGAAAACGGATTTAATGAATGAAAATTACTCAACCACGTTTACGATACATTCCCTATTGTTAGGTATATTCCAGTTTAGATCTCAGTCTAATCTTTCAGAAATATTGATAGTTTTCATAAGAAAAATACGCATGCCTTCCACTACAAAATTATGCATCTGCAGTAAGCTTTTCCTTTTTAGCTGTTACCATAGTTAATGTGTGTATGGATTTAAAAAAAAAAATTTCTTTTTAATCAGCATACAAAAAAAAAAGCCCACGAATAACATCGTAGTGAAATAAATACGAAAACGTATCTCGGTTCCATTAATCTTAGCAACGTGAAATCATTGTTACCAGATCCAACATCATTTGATGCTCTGCAGAATTTGGAGTAATTTCATCTTCGAACACAGTTTTGGCATAGCGACCTATCTAGCATAGCTCTGTCATAATTTTGTGAATTTTGACATTACTATAGAATAATTAAAAAGTTCAACCATAGATGACTTATTTTGATAAAGAATCGTTTCCAATCAAATTATTGGTAAGTAAGAATATTGCTAATAGGCTTACGAGAGAGGATCAGAAAACAGCACAAATGTTTGAAACTTGAATTTTATAGTACAATTAGCAGTACAGTTAAAGAAACGTCTCCCTTTAAATTATCAAATTCTTGATCCTACAAATTTGGTAGGGACTGAGATATAACCTCTGTACATTTTTGTCAAAACTTCCAAATATAACCTGAGAGTATGAACAACAAAACTTGGATGGTGAAAGTACGTTTATATTAAGTGGTAATATTAACTGCTCTCTTTCGTACTAATTGCAGACTGTGGGTATATTTTCTCTGTGGAAAACTTAAAAATAAGATGAAAATCGAAACAGGCTGTCAAATGTTTCGTTTTCAAGAGAACTAATATGCAGTGAAGGAATCAACAAAGCATGTGATCCCGCCAAATCTAATCCTTCCTCGAAATTACTGGGGATTTGTTAATAGATATTTACAATAGATTGGTGTTTCAACTAAACACATCTAGTTCATATAAAACCAGGGAAACTTTTAGTCTTCCTTTTGATTCAATTTCATATTCTACGCAAAAATAAAACTTTTTGTTTGATATTCGAAGCCAATATCTTCAGGCACGTCCCAAAGAGAGATTTTAAATGTTTATTGATGGCCAATTATTGTTTTTTATGTTATATATTTGCATTTACCGTGAAAATGGGATAATAAGAAGTTAGCGTTTAATTAGCATAATTTTATCATCCCAATAAAATTGTTGATAGATTTAGTATAATTTCATATTTGAGTTTAGTTGCTTAGCGTCAGACTGGCAAATGAGATTTGGTAACACTGCATGAAATCGACGTCACACCATTTTAGGTGCAAACATTTCACCGTCTATTCGCCGGCGTTGTATTTTGAATATTTTAGTGAATTTAGTGAAAATGTGTGAGATTCAAGGGCCAATGCAGATTCCCGCTGATGTCTCCAACTCTGAAAGGTAATATTTAAAACGGAATTTCTTGATCTATGAGTATTTTTCATGGAAAGAACAGAAGGAAAGAAACAAGTTTCTTCAAAGCTAACTTGTTTATCTTCTGTTGATTGATCGAAAGTTATCGGCAGTGTTGCTAGATATGGGGATTTATCTCTTGATTTTGGGATTTTGGGTGTCCGATGGGGATATTCTGTACAAATTTCTATGAAATAGAAACAAAAATTAGTATATCTGTATATTACCGTTGCAATTAGGTTACTTGCACTCTATATGAAGTATGGTGAGTAATTTCTATGAGTAAAGCGTACATGATCAGAAGAAAATATATTTGTGGAAATGGGGATTTTGGCGTTGTTTTGGGGATTTTTACACTAACCCATCTGGCAACACTGGTTATCGGTCGTTGTGACCAACGGGATTTTGTTTCCATAGGATATCTATTATTGATGGCTATTATGTAGGGAAGCAGATGGCCCCTGGTCGTACTACATTCGTACGCTTTTGACATTTGTATTTAGGCTACTATCCACCGTATGATTTTGAAACGTTCATAGATATCTTTGTCAGGAAATGTTTGAACTAATTGTCTTGGTGGTTACTTTGGCACCTACCTGCAATGGTTTCGTATTCTTTTACTTTATCCCTGTTTCCGTTACCTTTATTCCATCTTGCTGTCCAGCTCCTTAACACTTCTTCATGCGGCCACTGACTGGTTTTCCCGTTATACATAAGAGCTGAATGGCCTCCCTAGCCCTAGTGCCCACATTCTTAACTTCAATCATGCATCCTTAATAAGACCCATTCTTTAGCTCATTGACGAGCCATAGGCTGTGCGAAATGAAGAATGCTTTGAAATGTATACGAATGAAATGATAAACGTAAACTCTTGTAGAGAGTAGGGTTCTCCTGCAGTATAGGATCTGAAAAGCAGCCATTGAAGTTAAGTAAAGTAGACATAAACTGTCAGTGTCATTCACATGTAGCTTATCTGTTATTCTCATCACGAAAATGGAGTTCTTATGTCAAAACTCTCTGGTTAATAATTGTGGAGCTATTACCCGAACCATTTTCTGTCATCCACTTGCATTATGCTACTGTAGTTTATCATAAAGTAGCCAGCCAGTCTTGGCAACTAAACTGTCTTTGTCATCATGCAGTATGTGGAAAATATGGAAAAGAAAGGGTGTCAGATTCCTTACCCTCAGCAAATAGCAGTACAGTAAATACAAATGTTTTATCAACACAGTGGAAATATATTCAGTCGTGTACAGTAGCTTTATATTTTGAATAATTCTAAAGACTGGATTTTGAATGAACGACTAGAATTTTTAGGTAAATTAGGATAAATAACTCTTCCTATTCCTCCAACTATCCATGTATTTAAAGTAAAATAAAGAATGTTCAGTTTTGAATATAAATTAGGCGTGTATAGCAAAAGAGACTGGATTAGGGCCAAGTTTATGGAAAGCTAACTTCTACCTTTGAAACCCACCGCGTTAAATCATGAATATGAAATAGGTTGCATGAAGTACATTGCTAGGGTAAATTTATAGGATTTATGTATTGGCACTTTATGGCACATAGCATCAGTACTTCGTTGTTCCATTACTGACTGGACAATGTTTTAAGGCATGCTACTAAAGATATTGTTCGTGTGACAGGACCTATGGTTTTGACAGGTATCATTATATCTGTTTTGACTTATGCAGGGAATTTCAATCCTTTAAGGCGTTCACTTTTAAAAATGTTAGTAATTGGGCTATAAATTTTAAAGTAACATGTATATCATTCACTGCGTAGGCTAGTATTTGGCAGTATTGATTTCAAGTAATGTGATTGGAGCTGACACTTGAATACTTCAAGATAGAATAAAGATACAAAATTATAGACTAAAGAACTCAGGATTAGACTCAAATCTGGAAATAAGAACCCCTTGGTTCCAAATTCAAGGTATAGGCCTATGCATCGTGTTGATTTTGATAGCAAGTCTTGTATTGATTTACTACATGAAAGCTGTAGGCTACACTTTTCAGGCGGCCTATTAGTGACATCCTTGCCTGGAGAGTGCCAGACTGGGGTTCGAGTCCCGCTCAAACTCGTTAGTTCCTTTGGTTGCGCGCAACCCCACCATCCTTGTGAGCTAAGGATGCTGGCTTTAGGGGGAACCTATAGGTCTGTCTGCTGAGTCATCAGCAGCCATTGCCTGTCCCTCCCTGGTCCAAGCTTGGATGAAGAGGGAGCTTGGTCAGTCCGTAGGGTATTGTCTTGATTGATATGGCAATGTCACTGTCCCTTGCCTCTGCCATTCATGAGTGGCCTTTCATTAGTATTTTCAGAATCACCCTATTCTTAATGAAAAATATAAACTCTCGGAACATTTATTTTTCATAAAACGTTAAAATTTTTGTTGTATTTTCCTGATAAACGTTCCAATTCCTGTCACATTTTTCCCTAAGAACGTTCAAATTCTAATTACTCATTTGAGGAATATTTAATTCCCCCGAAATACACTTTTATTTCCGCGTTGAGACGTAAAATATCTTCTAATCATCACTGTTGTCTCGTTGGCTATTATCTTCGATAGTCTTATTTCTAAGACTTCAAAATATTTTAGAATCTTCATTTCAAAATTTCTTAGGACTAAAGCGAGCGTAAGGGGACTAGTGTGACAATAGTAGTCACATTTCATCCTTTCCACTTGCAGGTTTAACAATGATGTACAGTCAGTTAGAATCTGATTTTCTTCAATTCTAATGTATTGACGTTTATCAAATGAAACACTCGACAGTGCGAAAATACCATTATTATGTGTTATCCCAAATGGGGTACATAACTTGAGGAAAGGTAGACCTATCTTTCCTCCAGGGTAGGTGAACATAATTAACAGCGCATGCGTATTTGACACTGTATTATATATCAAATGAAAGTTTGTGGTGGTAATAACCAACTCTTATAACGAAATCGAAGTATCTAATTTAATGATGTTACTGTTCTTGTAATATTTTATTTTGATTGTTTATTTCCTTCCTTCTTTTCCTCACTGGGCCATTTTTCCCTGTTGGAGCCTTTGGGCTTATATCATCCTGCTTTTCCAACTAGGGTTACAGCCTAGCTTGTAATAATAATGATGATATGATGATGATAATTTCGTATAACTTGTATATGAAGATGTCGTTTCATTTTTTATTAATAATGCTAGGCCTATGTGCTTATTCAAATTCTAAAGCGGTTGACACGTATTTTATTTTTTATACTTTCCCCTTCTTTTTCATCATCCAGCCTTCCCTTTCTTATAGACACAGGTGATTGAAAATAAATGGCTTATATGGGGGAGCGCCTATCGTTCTTTGCTACAGATTCTAGACATTGGCCCCGCAATTTTAATCTAAATTGAAATCTACGAGATTGAATTCTCTCTCTCTCTCTCTCTCTCTCTCTCTCTCTCTCTCTCTCTCTCTCTCTCTCTCTCTCTCTCTCTCATAAAAGTAGTTTGGGAAATGTGTAGACCAGTATGAGATACATTAGGAATGAGCAACTGTAAATCTATTGGAATAATGATTCCCAAATTGTCGACATTTTTTTTTTTTTAATTCAAGTACTTGTGTGCGCAACCCGTCAATAATGACGCTAGATATTTATGCAGATATGCACACACGCACCCCCCCACCCCCCCTCCCCTCTCACTAGACTATGTATGACTACTCCCTCTCCCCCTACCCCAGAGATAGGGAGAACTGAATGTTACCGAAAAAGAAATATCTCCCCTTTATAATAAAGAGCAAGTCTCTCTCTCTCTCTCTCTCTCTCTCTCTCTCTCTCTCTATATATATATATATATATATATATATATATATATATATATGTGTGTGTGTGTGTGTGTGTGTGTGTGTGTGTATTTCCGGTCACGCTCAACTCTCCCCATTCCTCTATAGAGTCTATAGTCTACAGTACAGTCTCGGCATTTTAAAAGAATCTCTGTAGACTTACCAACATCCTTTAACAATCCCTATACATTCCTCTGCATTCTCAAAAAAATTTTTTTTTTTTATATAAACTCGCCAACTTCCTCCAACAGCTAAACTTACTCAGTTTCATGTAGAAAACTTTACATGATTGAAAATGACTCGTACATGTGTTGGGGGCAACTTCGAAAAGTTCAAACTTGTTACAAATGTGTGTTTGATTGACAGTTTTGTTTTGATAGCTTTATATGTGGCTTCTATTTAACATTGTTTTTGTTCTTAATATGTTTTTGTTTGTACTTTGTCTCAATTCTCATGTTTTTTTTTCTTCGTTATTATTCTAATTTAATTTTTACACTGGGATGAATTTCCGATGAAACCCTTGGGTTAGTAGCATTCTGTTTTCCAGCAAGGGTTGTAGTTTGGCCTGGTGGTAGTGTCCTTGCCTGGGGATTTCCATACCGGGAATAGAGTCCCGCTCAATCTCGTTAGTTCCTTTGGTCGCTGCAACCTCACATACTTGTGAGTTAAGGACGGGTGGGGGGGAGGGGGTGTAGGTCTATCTGCTAAGTCATTAGCAGCCATTATCTGGCCCTCTTTGGTCCTAGCCTTGGTGGAGAGGAGTCTTGGGCGCTGATCAATGTAAATGGTCAGTCTCTAGGGCATTGTCCTGCTTGATAGGGCTATGTCACTGTCCCTTGTCTCTGCAATTCATGATTGGCATTTAAACCTTTGATAATAATAATAATATTAATAATAATAATACAGTAACCATAAATCAACAGTAGCTGTAAGTGGAAGCTGCAAATCATGTCTTGGGAATTTTCTTTCGAGTATATATTATGAATTGACTTAACTTCAAGGTTACTATCTCTGTGAGAGTTCACGCTTTAATAAGTTGGCCTAAGAACATTACATGTCCCACGCCTGGAAGCGCAACTGCTTCCTGCTTCCTAAATTTATCCTACACTTGTGGGAAATGTAGACACGATTTCCCAAGATTAATTAAAGGCACATTACAAGTTCCTTTTTACCCTTGGAATATGAGAAATTCGGGGAAATAAAAAGAAGTGGAGAATCATGTTGGGAAAGGTTAATATGACTCTTTACTTCTGAAAAAAATTTCCCCTGTAAACGTTAAGTGAGGATTTATAATGATCACGGATTTATCATTCTTTTGTTATTGTGAATTTTTTTTTAGCTATTTTGTCATTTTGTAATATGGAATTTATCAATCGTTAATTGTATATGAGGTTCCTTTATATTTTCTTGGTCACAATCAGTGTTTTATAAATTCAAAATTTTTTAGCTTTATTTTGATTTTTATATGCTAGTCTCGCCTTTTTTCAAGATTTTTTTTTCATTTGGTGGTGTTGTTATATAAAAGCTACTTGCATGTCAGACATGAATTTTTACATAACTCAGCCCTAATAATAAAATAAGTATTGATTCTAATAACAGTAAATAACAGTAATAACAATAATACATTCACCAGCATATGAAAAAGAACAAAGTTTGAAGTAGCGCTGTAAAATCATTGAACTCAAGTGGTTATTTTCCCTGAAAGCTTCATCGATCTTCCATTACTACAAACATTAAACAGAAGTATATCACCTGGACAAATGACAGCAAACTCATAACAAGCAAATAACGACTGTGCTTTGAGCCTGACTCACTTTCCTGCTCTTGTCAACTATTCAAGAAACATAATCCTGCTAAATCTGGTTGGATTCAGCCTTGTAACAGGTTGTGTCCGACCTTCCGTGGGCGTTTTCTGCGTCGATGAATATTTCATCCAGAAGTTTCGTTCGTGAATTTCACTGGGAGGTTTCGTTTGTTTGCAATATTTCATCCAGAGGTTTCGTTTGTTTGTGGATATTTCATCCAAAGGTTTCTCTTGTTTGTGAATATTTCATCCAGAGGTTTCGTTAGTTTACAATATTTCATCCAGAGGTTTCTTTTGTTTACAATATTTCACCCAGGGGTTTTGTTTGTTTGTGACTTTCATTGAGAGGTTTTGTTTGTTTGTGAATATTTCATCCAGAGGTTTCATTTGTTGAATATTTATTTCATCCAGAGTTTTTGTTTGGCTGTGAATATTTCATCCAGGGGTTCCGTTTGTTTAGAATATTTTATCCAGAGGTTTGTTTGTGAATATTACTCAGAGATTTTTTTTTTGTTTGCGAATATTTCATCCAGAGGTTTCGTTTGTTTATGAATATTTCATCTAGAAGTTTCGTTTGTTTATGAATATATCATCCAGAGGTTTCGTTTGTTTGTGAATATTTCATCCAGAAGTTTCGTTCATAAATTTTTCATCCAGAGGTTTCGTTTATTTGCCAATA
>NC_090737.1:19072534-19075034 GCF_036898095.1 Palaemon carinicauda
GCTGTAAAATACGCCCGAACTGCACGTTTCATGATAACATATAGCTGACCTGAGCTGACGACCCCCTCTCTGGTTTGTGAGCTACGTAGCGTGATGACCGCATAGCTAATCTTCGTAAGTTTGCACACCACTGTGCAATTTTCGTAGCAATCATGCCGTTATCAGTCAAGGACAGGCAGAGCTGAGAGAGTTGAATTGGTTCTGCGATTGGTGAAAAGTTTTACTGTGGAGGGCGTGATACTCTTTACACACATTTATATATATATATATATATATATATATATATATATATATATATATATATATATATATATATATATATATATATATATATACATATATATATATATATATATATATATATATATATATATATATATATATATATATATATATATAGATATATATATATATATATATATATATATATATATATATATATATATATATATATATATATATTTAAGTATGTATGTATATATATATATATATATATATATATATATATATATATATATATATATATTAGTTTATGTATGTTTATATATATGAATGTATATTATATATGTATATAAATATATTAGCTTATGTATATTTATTTATATGAATGTATATGTATAATATATATATAATGTATAATATATATATATATATATATATATATATATATATATATATATATATATATATATATATATATATATATATATATATATATATACTGTGTATATATATATTACATATATATATATAGAGAGAGAGAGAGAGAGAGAGAGAGAGAGAGAGAGAGAGAGAGAGAGAGAGAGAGAGAGAGAGAGAGAGAGAGAGAGAGAGAGAGAGAGAGCATTCAAGCATTTCATATTACAAAAAATTCGTTATGAAACCCCATGTCAATCCTTATCTTATTATGATTTCGTTTCACTTTTTCATGAGATTTATGGGTGTAAAGACCACGAAAGAAATTAGGGTTAAACACGCAATGCAAATGGGGATTAAGAGAGACTAAAACCAGTTGAGGAAGAAGAAAAAAATAGGTTATCATTTTATCACACGTTTTTTTCTTGCATTGATGAAGAGATATTGGCCAGAGGTGAATTGGCTGTGTGCATGCTATTCCATTCTAAGTTCCCCTTAAAGATGAACACTTGATTTATAAACACAATTGGGTACGAGGTTAAGAATTATTTTGTTCAGCTACTAACCGTTTTTATAACCATTTGAGTACAAGGATAAATATTTTTTTTCATAGCAACATTTTATACGTGTTATGAACACATTTATGTACGAGGATAAGAGTAATTTTGTTCAGATGCCAACAGTTTTTTTTTATTTTGGATGGCAACTTTTTTATACTTGTGTTATGAACACAAGTATTTTATTTTTAGAACACATTTAAGTACGAGGATATTTTTTTTCTTTTTCGAATACTATTTGTTTTTATGGCTTATTTCACATTTGTAAACTGTTTATACTAGTAATTGCTTGATTTTGTTTTTTAATGATATGGTAATTTTTTTTTTTGCTATACTTAATTTTAGTATCACACTCAACCTATTAGCTTGAAACTTACATTGAATGTAAATAGTCTTTCACCTATTTAATAAAGAACAGGTTTCTGGCTAGTACAGGTGGAAGTACGTCTGACTTTTTTTTTTTTTCGCAGTGGACTATCGTTGGATGATGATTATTTATGTGCATATATATATATATATATATATATATATATATATATATATATATATATATATATATATATATATATATATATATATATATTTTAGACGCAATATATACCCACGTACGCACATACACACGCATATATATATATATATATATATATATATATATATATATATATATATATATATATATATATATATATATATATATGTGTGTGTGTGTGTGTGAGTGTATATATATTTATATATATATATATATATATATATATATATATATATATATATATATATATATATATATATATATATATATATATATATATATATATATATATATATATATATATATATATATATATATATATATGTAGCATATATATATGTGTGTGTATGTGAAATTACGGTTATTTGATGTCTTCACCAAAATTAATTTAGCTTTCTTTTTCCATCAGAGGAAAACTTAGCTCCCTTCAACGAACTGACCTTTTTTTTTCTTTTTTTCCCCCGACGTGACAAGATGCCTTTTATGTTTTCATAATTGCATTAATACCTTGATGAAGAAGGACATGTCATGCTAACAGAAGGTTTCTTGCGTTTATAATGAGGGAAACTCATCATCAAAACATCACTGTTTCACTGTCCAGTCACGCCGACATTTGGCGTAATTCAGAAGTTAATTGAATTCATAACGAAAGAGTGGTTACATGTAATTGTGCTCTCCTTTGCGTTTTCTTCCTCATCACTTCTTTTGAAACGTCCGAAGGCGTAATTAAAATGGCAAGATGACGAAGAAGTTTTAATTGCATATCTCTTGCCTTTTT
>NC_090737.1:19080034-19085034 GCF_036898095.1 Palaemon carinicauda
AATAATAAAATCATTAAAAGAACAAATATCTGTTATTACATACATGCATCCATCTCACTAAATTTAACCAGAAATTGTGCCTTAGTCTCATAAGTATTTCCAAATATTATATGCCATGTTTTCAAATTATCTATTTTTAAAATGGCAACTCAATTTTGCCAATTTGCTAATGTTCAAACTTTTTTTCGCTCACTTTGAGCCAAATGTTTCGTTTTTATTTACTGTAATGTACTATTATTTGTTTGATTGGCTTTCATTATTAAAATGTATTACACACAGAAATCTTTTTTCCTGTACAATGCTAGGAAATAAATGTAAGAATCATTTCATATAAAAAAAAAAAGAGAGGAGTGGGGGGCGTACGGGTCTACTGGAAGCAAAAAGGGGGCGTCAGGTAAGATAGTTTGGGAACCACTGGTCTATAGACTTGAGTAGAATGTTGACAATATTTATGGCGGAGGTCTGAAATCTCTGATTGGTCTTGTTAGTGAAATTACTTAAAGGGCGAGAAAATGGTTAATGGAACCAAGGTACTATTATTATTATTATTATTATTATTATTATTATTATTATTATTATTATTATTATTATTATTATCACTAGCTAAGCTATAACCCTAGTTGGAAAAGCAGGATACTATAAGCCCAGGGGCTCCAGCAGGGAAAATAGCTCAGCGAGGAAAGGAAACTAAGAAAAATAAAATATTTTAAGAAGAGCAACAGCAGTAAAATAAATATCTCCTATATAAACTATAAGAACTTTAACAAAACAAGAGGGAAGAGAAATTGGATAGGAAGGTGTGCCCGAGTGTACCCTCAAGCAAGAGAACTAGAATCTAACCCAAGACAGTGGAAATATTACAGGAAACTGACATGGATGACGTTTGCTGTCTGTATACAGCCGTTTATCGTTCTACTGAGCATTTCAATGCAAACCCCCCCTCCCCCCTTCAAGTGGTGTTAATGACCTTGTTGAATTGCCCGATATTAACGTAAATTTCCAATTAATGAATTAATATTAACATCTATTTAACATGCGAAATCTAGAACATGTTTAGATTTTTTCTCCATGCACCACGTGCTTTTCCTTTCAGATAGAGTATTATTTTTGTTATGATTTGACCAGAAAAGTTCTAACGTTAGTTTGCTTAATATGAAATCCATAGTTATATTATTGACTATATTAAGATTCAGCAGAAAAGATTACTTTGGTTTTAATATTCACCAAATTAATCGTTGTACAACGAAAACTTTATATTGAGATTTCTGCTTTTGAGCAGTGCTTTTGCGCTTCATTATTTGTTTGCTTTTGACCATTGCATTTGCCAGTGCATTTCATTATTTTTCTGCTTTTGACCATTGCATTATTTGTCTGCTTATGAGCAGGGACTTTAATATTTCTGATTTTGACCAGTGCATTTCATTATTTATCTGTTTTTGAGCAGTGCATTCCATTATTTGTCTACTTAGAGTAGTGTATTTCATTATTTGTCTGCTTTTGAGCAGGGCATTCCATTATTTGTCTGCTTTGAGCAGTATATTTCATGCATTTTGAACAGCGTATTTCATTATTATTTTGCTTTGAGCAGTGCATTTCATTATTTGTCTGCTTTTGAGCAGTACATTTTATTATTTGTCTGTGTGTCTTCCATAACAAAACGCAAATAACCCGTTCCAAGAGTCTGAAAGTGTCGAATGTAAGGCAAAATAACCCATACTGATCATTATCGAAATGTTTTCCGAATAATAGGAAAGTCAGGGAAAGATTTGAAAGATTGCGAGGTGATTCAGGAAGGTTTTTGTGAATGAAAGTTTCTAGTAATGGCGGAAATAATGAATGAGTGATAGAGTGGATGAGACAAGAAAAGAAGCTCTTAACTTTTCGAAATTCTTGGAATGAGTTCCAAAGTAGGTAAAAGTTGGAATGTTTGAAAAGATTTCTTTAGGTGTCTTTTCTTCCGGGGAATTGAAGTTAAGACCTTTGATGTTCGTGAAAATAATAGAAGAAAATGAACTTACTAAAGTATGTGTCAATGAGAATGAAGCTATTATGAAAAAGGAAATATAAATAACTTGTAAGGTTTAAATTGCTGGATATTAAAGTGGGGGAAACCAGTGATGTTTAATGGTTGGAATTTTTTAAGATGGAGAAATCAGTGATGTTTAATGGTTGGAATTTTTAAGATGTAGAAACTCGTTATGTTTAATGGTTGGAATTTTTTAAGATGGAGAAACTCGTTATATTTAATGATTTGAATTTTTTAAGATGAAGAAATCAGCGATGTTTAATGGTTTGAATTTTTTAAGATGAAGAAATCAGTGATGTTTAATGATTTGAATTTTTTAAGATGAAGAAATCAGCGATGTTTAATGGTTTGAATTTTTTAAGACGGAGAAACCCGTGATGTTTAATGGTTGGAATTTTTTAAGATGAAGAAAACAGTGATGTTGAATGGTTTGAATTTTTTAAGATGGAGAAACTCGTTATGTTTAATGATTTGAATTTTTTAAGATGAAGAAATCAGCGATGTTTAATGGTTTGAATTTTTTAAGACGGAGAAACCCGTGATGTTTAATGGTTGGAATTTTTTAAGATGAAGAAAACAGTGATGTTGAATGGTTTGAATTTTTTAAGATGGAGAAACTCGTTATGTTTAATGATTTGAATTTTTAAGATGAAGAAATCAGCGATGTTTAATGGTTTGAATTTTTTAAGACGGAGAAACCCGTGATGTTTAATGGTTGGAATTTTTTAAGATGAAGAAAACAGTGATGTTGAATGGTTTGAATTTTTTAAGATGGAGAAACTCGTTATGTTTAATGATTTGAATTTTTTAAGATGAAGAAATCAGCGATGTTTAATGGTTTGAATTTTTTAAGACGGAGAAACCCGTGATGTTTAATGGTTGGAATTTTTTAAGATGAAGAAAACAGTGATGTTGAATGGTTTGAATTTTTTAAGATGGAGAAACTCGTTATGTTTAATGATTTGAATTTTTTAAGATGAAGAAATCAGCGATGTTTAATGGTTTGAATTTTTTAAGACGGAGAAACCCGTGATGTTTAATGGTTGGAATTTTTTAAGATGAAGAAAACAGTGATGTTGAATGGTTTGAATTTTTTAAGATGGAGAAACTCGTTATGTTTAATGATTTGAATTTTTTAAGATGAAGAAATCAGCGATGTTTAATGGTTTGAATTTTTTAAGACGGAGAAACCCGTGATGTTTAATGGTTGGAATTTTTTAAGATGAAGAAAACAGTGATGTTGAATGGTTGGAATTTTTTAAGATGAAGAAATCAGTGATGTTTAATAGTTGGAATTTTTTAAGATGGAGAAACCAGTTATGTTTAATGGTTGGAATTTTTTAAGATGAAGTAATCAGTGATGTTTAATGGTTGGAATTTTTTAAGATGAAGAAATCAGTTATGTTTAATGGTTTGAATTTTTTAAGATGAAGTAATCAGTGATGTTTAATGGTTGGAATTTTTTAAGATGGAGAAATCAGTGATGTTTAATGGTTGGAATTTTTAAGATGAAGAAATCAGTGATGTTTAATGGTTGGTATTTTTTAAGATGAAGAAATCAGTGATGTTTAATGGTTGGTATTTTTTAAGATGAAGAAATCAGTGATGTTTAATGGTTGGAATTTTTTAAGATGGAGAAATCAGTGATGTTTAATGGTTGGAATTTTTTAAGATGGAGAAATCAGTGATGTTTAATGGTTTGAATTTTTTAAGATGAAGTAATCAGTGATGTTTAATGGTTGGAATTTTTTAAGATGAAGAAATCAGTGATGTTTAATGGTTGGTATTTTTTAAGATGAAGAAATCAGTGATGTTTAATGGTTGGAATTTTTTAAGATGGAGAAATCAGTGATGTTTAATGGTTGGAATTTTTTAAGATGAAGAAATCAGTTATGTTTAATGGTTTGAATTTTTTAAGATGAAGAAATCAGTTATGTTTAATGGTTTGAATTTTTTAAAGATGGGGAAACCAGTTATGTATAAGGGTTTGAATTTTTTAAGATGGATAAAAATTCATGTTTAATGGTCTTATTTTTTTAAATGGAAAAACAATTCATGTTTAATGGTTTGAATTTTTTAAGATGGAGAAACCAGTTATGTATAAGGATTTGAATTTTCAAGATGGGAAAACCAGTTATATTTAAGGGTTTGAATTCATTAAAATGGGGAAACATTTTTCTCTAGATTGATGACAATGGGTCGATTGGTTGGCAACATAAAGGAAATGGGAAAAAAACAACTGATATTTACTGAATTCATTTCAATAATTGTGATCCTTAGTCTATTTTATTTATTTCTCCTTTAATTTCTTTACCTCGCGTAAATGATTCCTTTTGGTTTTCCTCTCATTAATGCGTTTTTCCACAATTGATATAGATCTACGAAAAGAAGAATAATTTAGGAGGCTTCTGAAAACATTTATTTTTTTTATACTTCAATGCGTTTGTTTTCGATAAAATTTATGCAGAGAAGATGGATTCATATACTTTACATATCAACTTTGTGAAATATTTTTTCAGTCGAGTGGCCCTCTGGTGATTGATCCGTAGAAAACTGCTTTACTTCCATCATGGGCGATCATCTGTCTGCAGGAAGATCAAAGTAAGTTTTTTGTAATTGTGTCTGTAATTATGTCATTTATGTCATTTGTAATAAATCCTGAAGGCGTAGAACGAACTCACTACGGAAATAACTTTCCTCCGGGAATTTGAACAAATTCTTCTAAGACATTAATTAACAAAATGCATTAACTTACTTAGGAAATCTATTCACTTCGTCATGGCATTATTTAAACTATGTAAGGAGATTTGATTCCGTCAGTGGTTAGGACAATCAGTATACTTCAGGTGGTTCACTGTAGGCGTTACTAAGGGGTCCTTAAATCGTCACTTTGGTTCAAAGAATAATTTATTTTCTACCATTCCGCTTTCTTTCCTTTGAATCATTCCATTTTCTTTATTTTACTCTTATTCCA
>NC_090737.1:19102534-19120034 GCF_036898095.1 Palaemon carinicauda
TTTTGATTACTTTTCGTTCTCGAAATTTCGATTTCCTAAAGATTATTTTGAATTGGTTTGAATATTTTTCATTCTCGAAATTTCGATTTCCTAAAGATTATGTTGAATCTGTTTTAATCATTTTTCATTCTCGAAATTTCCATTTCATAAAGATTATTTTGAATTTGTTTTGATTTTATTTTTGATTCTCGAAATTTCGATTTCATAAAGATTATTTTGAATCAGTTTTAATTATTTTTCATTCTCGAAATTTCCATTTCATAAAGATTATTTTAAATTTGTTTTGATTTTATTTTTCATTCTCGAAATTTCGATTTCATAAAGATTATTTTGAATCAGTTTTAATTATTTTTCATTCTCGAAATTTCCATTTCATAAAGATTATTTTGAATTTGTTTTGATTTTATTTTTCATTCTCGAAATTTCGATTTCATAAAGATTATTTTGAATCAGTTTTAATTATTTTTCATTCTCGAAATTTCCATTTCATAAAGATTATTTTGAATTTGTTTTGATTTTATTTTTGATTCTCGAAATTTCGATTTCTTAAAGATTATTTTGAATCAGTTTTAATTATTTTTCATTCTCGAAATTTCCATTTCATAAAGATTATTTTGAATTTGTTTTGATTTTATTTTTCATTCTCGAAATTTCGATTTCATAAAGATTATTTTGAATCAGTTTTAATTATTTTTCATTCTCGAAATTTCCATTTCATAAAGATTATTTTGAATTTGTTTTGATTTTATTTTTCATTCTCGAAATTTCGATTTCATAAAGATTATTTTGAATCAGTTTTAATTATTTTTCATTCTCGAAATTTCGATTTCATAAAGATTATTTTGAATCTGTTTTGATTGTTTTTCAATCTCGAAATTTTAATTTCATAGAGATTATTTTGAATCTATTTTAATTAATTTTCATTCTCGAAATTGTCACATTGCATTAAATCTTTCATAAGCTCCCGTGCTATATGAACTCCAAAGGCTTTTATGTTAATAGGCAAAATGGTACTTAATATATGATTAAATGATTAAGTGTATATTGTTTATGAATGCTGTATGTAATTAGAGTTTATATTCGTGCATTCGTGTAAATGTAATCGTAACATTAAAGGAAAAATCTTATGGTAAAATGAAATGCCGATCCCAAGACTGATTAGACGTACTTAATTAATTTCAAATTAAGAGGTTTATTGAACAGAAAAATCAAAGTTATTAACGCTAAGCACCTCAGATCTCCCCCCCCTTTTTTTTTCTCTCCCACTAATCGTTAGGTCGATTTTAGGTTGACCTTGTTTGACCTTCAGTTAGTCTTACTACCTCACTTTCTCAGCGAATAAGCCCCCTCTCTACTCAGGCTAGGATAGGGAGGGCCAGGCAATGGCTGCTGATGACTCAGCAGGTAGACCTATATGCTCCCCCAAACTCCCAATTGTTAGCTCACAAGGATGATGAGGTTGCAGATACTACAAGGAACTATCATCGACCTTTAGCGGTTACTCGAACCCCAGTCAGGCGATCGCCAGGCAGGGACGTTTCCAATAGGCCACCACAACCCTTAAGACAGTTTTGAAATGGAGACACAAAATGTTGACTGGTGATTTATTAAGGAGTATATATTGGAATGCGTGCGATATTTTATATACTTCAGTCAGAAAGAACCTGGCCATGATTTTTTTTCTTTATTATTGTTATTACTAGACAAGCTGCAACCCTAGTTGGAAAAGAGAAGGATGCTAGAAGCCCAAGGGCCCCAACAAGGAAAGCAGCCTAGCGCAGAAAGGAAATAGAAAAGTAACGAATGAGGTGTAACTAAGAAATAATTTATATATATATATATATATATATATATATATATATATATATATATATATATATATATGTGTGTGTGTGTGTGTGTGTGTGTGTGTGTGTGTGTGTGTGTGTGTGCGCGTGCGTGCAGTATACAACAAATGCAGCCGTTTCTAGGCCGCTGCAGGACAAAGACCTCAGACATGTACTTATTCATGTCTCGGGTTTGTCCAATTCCATCACTACGCTGGCCACTGCGGATTGGTGATGGTGAGGTATTTTAGTCTGAGCGTTCATAGCAAACCAGCCTAGTATGGGTGGCTCTACAAGTACAGTTTTGCGGATCATGGTGATGCGCAAAACCTTTCACCACGTTAAACGGGTATATATATATATATATATATATATATATATATATATATATATATATATATATATATATATATATATATATATATATTTATATATATATATATATATGTACACCCTTTTAACGTGGTGAAAGGTTACACACACACACACACACACACTATATATATATATATATATATATATATATATATATATATATATATATATATATATATATATATATATATATATATATATATATATACATATATATATAAATAAATATATATATATATATATATATATATATATATATATATATATATATACATATATAAATAAATATATATATATATATATATATATATATATATATATATATATACATATATAAATAAATAAATATATATATATATATATATATATATATATATATATATATATATATATATATATATATATATATATACACACACATACACACACACACACAAACATAATGATCTGTAAGAACTTTTTTTTATATATTTCATATATAAGCAAAGAAACGAAACTCAAGTCAACCTGTTCAACAGAAAAGAATTGGTAACAACTTTGGACTTCTGAAGTTCCCCCCTGATTCAGCCACCAGATTTGATAGATCATTTTATGAATTCCTCAATTTATCATAGCGAACTGTCGTGGGGTATCCAGCTGGAACTGGTCACGTCTAGATGGTGATGCGAACGAACGCCAAATGTCTTTTTTTGATTGAGATAGTTACGTGATTCGATTACTCTCAGATGTATTGTGACGGCACATCGGTGAAGGATGTCTCTCTCTCTCTCTGCGAGGAGAAAGTTTCGTGATTGGGAAGGGATTTATTTTGCTTGGAGTTATTTTTAATGATAAGTATCATTCTTCCTACGACATGGAACATATTAAACGTTGGCATGAATAGATAAAAGGTTAAGGAAGCAGAATAATAGTTTGCATGGATAAATAAAAGGTTAAGGAAGCAGATTAATAATTGGCATGGATAGATAAAAGGTTAAGGAAGCAGAATAATAATAGCCATGGATAGATAAAAGGTTAAGGAAGTAGAATAATAGTAGGAATGGATAGATAAAAGGTTAAAGAAGCAGAATAATAATTGGCATGGATAGATAAAAGATTAAAGAAGCAGAATAATATTAGCCATGGATAGATAAAAGGTTAAGGAAGTAGAATAATAATAGGCATGGATAGATAAAAGGTTGAAGAAGCAGAATAATAATTGGCATGGATAGATAAAAGGTTAAGGAAGCAGAATAATAATTGGCATGGATAGATAAAAAGGTTAAGGAAGCAGAATGATAATAGGCATGGATAGATAAAAGGTTAAAGAAGCAGAATAATAATTGGCATGGATAGATAAAAGGTTAAAGAAGCAGAATAATAATTGGCATGGATAGTTAAAAGATTAAGGAAGCAGAATAATAATTGGCATGGATAGATAGAAGGTTAAGGAAGCAGAATAATAATTGGCATGGATAGATAAAAGGTTAAAGAAGCAGAATAATAATTGGCATGGATAGATAAAAGGTCAAGGAAACAGATCTATAATTGGCATGGATAGATAAAAGGTTAAGGAAGCAGAATGATAATTGGCAGGGATGGATAAAAGGTGAGGAAGCAGAATGATAATTGGCATGGATAGATAAAAGGTTAAGGAAGCAGAATAATAATAGGCATGGATAGATAAAAGGTTAAGGAAGCAGAATAATAATAGCCATGGATAGATAAAAGGTTAAAGAAGCAGAATAATAATTGGCATGGATAGATAAAAGGTTGAAGAAGCAGAATAATAATTGGCATGGATAGATAAAAGGTTAAGGAAGCAGAATGATAATAGGCATGGATAGATAAAAGGTTAAGGAAGTAGAATAATAATAGGCATGGATAGATAAAAGGTTAAAGAAGCAGAATAATAATAGCCATGGATAGATAAAAGGTTAAGGAAGTAGAATAATAATAGGCATGGATAGATAAAAGGTTAAAGAAGCAGAATAATAATTGGCATGGATAGATAAAAGGTTAAGGAAACAGAATAATAATTGGCATGGATAGATAAAAGGTTAAGGAAGGAGGATAATAATTGGCATGGATAGATAAAAGGTCAAGGAAACAGATCTATAATTGGCATGGATAGATAAAAGGTTAAGGAAGCAGAATGATAATTGGCAGGGATGGATAAAAGGAGAGGAAGCAGAATGATAATTGGCATGGATAGATAAAAGGTTAAGGAAGCAGAATAATAATAGCCACGGATAGATAAAAGGTTAAGGAAACAGAATAATAATTGGCATGGATAGATAAAAGGTTAAGGAAGCAGGATAATAATTGGCATGGATAGATAAAAGGTTAAAGAAGCTGAATAATAATTGGCATGGATAGATAAAAGGTTAAGGAAGCAGAATAATAATTGGCATGGATAGATAAAAGGTTAAGGAAGCAGGATAATAATTGGCATGGATAGATAAAAGGTTAAGGAAGCAGAATGATAATTGGCATGGATAGATAAAAGTTTAAAGAAGCAGAATATTAATAGCCATGGATAGATAAAAGGTTAAGGAAGTAGAATAATAATAGGCATGGATAGATAAAAGGTTAAAGAAGCAGAATAATAATTGGCATGGATAGATAAAAGGTTATGGAAGCAGAATGATAATTGGCATGGATAGATAAAAGGTTAAGGAAGCAGAATAATAATTGGCATGGATAGATAAAAGGTTAAGGAAGCAGAATAATAATAGGCATGGATAGATAAAAGGTTAAAGAAGCAGAATAATAATTGGCATGGATAGATAAAAGGTCGAGGAAACAGATCTATAATTGCCATGGATAGATAAAAGGTCAAAGAAGCAGAATAATAATTGGTAGGGATAGATAAAAGGTTAAGGAAGCAGAATAATAATTGGCATGGATAGATAAAAGGTTAAAGAAGCAGAATATTAATAGCCATGGATAGATAAAAGGTTAAGGAAGTAGATTAATAATAGGCATGGATAGATAAAAGGTTAAAGAAGCAGAATAATAATAGCCATGGATAGATAAAAGGTTAAGGCAGTAGAATAATAATAGGCATGGATAGATAAAAGGTTAAAGAAGCAGAATAATAATTGGCATGGATAGATAAAAGGTTAAGGAAACAGAATAATTATTGGCATGGATAGATAAAAGGTCAAGGAAGGAGGATAATAATTTGCATGGATAGATAAAAGGTCAAGGAAACAGATCTATAATTGGCATGGATAGATAAAAGGTTAAGGAAGCAGAATGATAATTGGCAGGGAAAGATAAAAGGTTTGGAAGCAGAATGATAATTGGCATGGATAGATAAAAGGTTTAGGAAGCAGAATAATAGTAGCCATGGATAGATAAAAGGTTAAGGAAGCAGAATGATAATTGGCATGGATAGATAAAGGGTTAAGGAAGCAGAATAATAATAGGCATGGATAGATAAAAGGTTAAGGAAGCAGGATAATAATTGGCATGGATAGATAAAAGGTTAAGGAAGCAGAATGATAATTGGAATGGATAGATAAAAGGTTAAGAAAGCAGGATAATAATTGGCATGGATAGATAAAAGGTTAAGGAAGCAGGATAATAATTGGCATGGATAGATAAAAGGTTAAAGAAGCAGAATATTAATAGTCATGGATAGATAAAAGGTTAAGGAAGTAGAATAATAATAGGCATGGATAGATAAAAGGTTAAGGAAGCAGAATAATAATTGGCATGGATAGATAAAAGGTTAAGGAAGCAGAATGATAATTGGCATGGATAGATAAAAGATTAAGGAAGCAGAATAATAATTGGCATGGATAGATGAAAGGTTAAGGAAGCAGGATAATAATTGGCATGGATAGATAAAAGGTTAAGGAAGCAGAATGATAATTGGCAGGGATGGATAAAAGGTGAGGAAGCAGAATGATAATTGGCATGGATAGATAAAAGGTTAAGTAAGCAGGATAATAATTGGCATGGATAGATAAAAGGTTAAGGAAGCAGGATAATAATTGGCATGGATAGATAAAAGTTCAAGGAAACAGATCTATAATTGGCATGTATAGATAAAAGGTTAAGGAAGCAGAATGATAATTGGCAGGGATGGATAAAAGGTGAGGGAGCAGAATGATAATTGGCATGGATAGATAAAAGGTTAAGGAAGCTGGATAATAATTGGCATGGATAGATAAAAGATTAAGGAAGCAGGATAATAATTGGCATGGATAGATAAAAGGTCAAGGAAACAGATCTATAATTGGCATGGATAGATAAAAGGTTAAGGAAGCAGAATGATAATTGGCCGGGATGGATAAAAGGTGAGGAAGCAGAATGATAATTGGCATGGATAGATAAAAGGTTAAGGAAGCAGAATAATAATAGGCATGGATAGATAAAAGGTTAAGGAAGCAGAATAATAATAGGCATGGATAGATAAAAGGTCAAGGAAGCAGAATAATAATTGGCATGGATAGATAAAAGGTTAAAGAAGCAGAATATTAATAGCCATGGATAGATAAAAGGTTAAGGAAGTAGATAATAATAGGCATGGATAGATAAAAGGTTAAAGAAGCAGTATAATAATTGGCATGGATAGCTAAAAGGTTATGGAAGCAGAATAATAATTGGCATGGATAGATAAAAGGTTAAGGAAGCAGGATAATAATTGGCATGGATAGATAATAGGTCAAGGAAACAGATCTATAATTGGCATGGATAGATAAAAGGTTAAGGAAGCAGAATGATAATTGGCAGGGATGGATAAAAGGTGAGGAAGCAGAATGATAATTGGCATGGATAGATAAAAGGTTAAGGAAGCAGAATAATAATAGCCATGGATAGATAAAAGGTTAAGGAAGCAGAATAATAATAGGCATGGATAGATAAAAGGTTAAGGAAGCAGAATGATAATTGGCATGGATAGATAAAAGGTTGAGGAAGTAGAATAATAATAGGCATGGATAGATAAAAGGTTAAAGAAGCAGAATAATAATAGCCATGGATAGATAAAAGGTTAAGGAAGCAGAATAATAATAGGCATGGATAGATAAAAGGTTAAGGAAGCAGAATGATAATAGGCATGGATAGATAAAAGGTTAAGGAAGTAGAATAATAATAGGCATGGATAGATAAAAGGTTAAAGAAGCAGAATAATAATAGGCATGGATAGATAAAAGGTTAAGGAAGCAGAATGATAATTGGCATGGATAGATAAAAGGTTAAGGAAGCAGAATAATAATTGGCATGGATAGATAAAAGGTTAAGGAAGGAGGATAATAATTGGCATGGATAGATAAAAGGTCAAGGAAACAGATCTATAATTGGCATGGATAGATAAAAGGTTAAGGAAGCAGAATGATAATTGGCTGGGATGGATAAAAGGTGAGGAAGCAGAATGATAATTGGCATGGATAGATAAAAGGTTAAGGAAGCAGGATAATAATTGGCATGGATAGATAAAAGGTTAAGGAAGCAGGATAATAATTGGCATGGATAGATAAAAGGTTAAAGAAGCAGAATATTAATAGCCATGGATAGCTAAAAGGTTAAGGAAGTAGAATAATAATAGACATGGATAGATAAAAGGTTAAAGAAGCAGAATAATAATTGGCATGGATAGAAAAAGGTTAAGGAAGCAGAATGATAATTGGCATGGATAGATAAAAGGTTAAGGAAGCAGGATAATAATTGGCATGGCTAGATAAAAGGTTAAGGAAGCAGGAAAATAATTGGCATGGATAGATAAAAGGTTAAAGAAGCAGAATATTAATAGCCATGGATAGATAAAAGATTAAGGAAGTAGAATAATAATAGGCATGGATAGATAAAAGGTTAAAGAAGCAGAATAATAATTGGCATGGATAGAAAAATGTTAAGGAAGCAGAATGATAATTGGCATGGATAGATAAAAGGTTAAGGAAACAGGATAATAATTGGCATGGATAGATAAAAGGTTAAGGAAGCAGGATAATAATTGGCATGGCTAGATAAAAGGTTAAGGATGCAGGATAATAATTGGCATGGATAGATAAAAGTTTAAAGAAGCAGAATATTAATAGCCATGGATAGATAAAAGGTTAAGGAAGCAGAATGATAATTGGCATGGATAGATAAAAGGTTAAGGAAGCAGAATAATAATTGGCATGGATAGATAAAAGGTTAAGGAAGCAGGATAACAATTGGCATGGATAGATAAAAGGTCAAGGAAGCAGAATAATAATTGGCATGGATAGATAAAAGGTTAAGGAAGCAGAATGATAATTGGCAGGGATGGATAAAAGGTGAGGAAGCAGAATGATAATTGGCATGGATAGATAAAAGGTTAAGGAAGCAGGATAATAATTGGCATGAATAGATAAAAGGTTAAGGAAGCAGGATAATAATTGGCATGGATAGATAAAAGGTTAAAGAAGCAGAATATTAATAGCCATGGATAGATAAAATGTTAAGGAAGTAGAATAATAATAGGCATGGGTAGATAAAAGGTTAAAGAAGCAGAATAATAATTGGCATGGATAGATATAAGGTTAAGGAAGCAGAATGATAATTGGCATGGATAGATAAAAGGTTAAGGAAGCAGAATAATAATTGGCATGGATAGATAAAAGGTTAAGGAAGCAGGATAATAATTGGCATGGATAGATAAAAGGTCAAGGAAACAGATCTATAATTGGCATGGATAGATAAAAGGTTAAGGAAGCAGAATGATAATAGGCATGGATAGATAAAAGGTTAAGGAAGCAGAATGATAATAGGCATGCATAGATAAAAGGTTAAGGAAGCAGAATGATAATAGGCATGGATAGATAAAAGGTTAAGGAAGCAGAATGATAATAGGCATGGATAGATAAAAGGTTATGGAAGCAGAATGATAACAGGCATGGATAGATAAAAGGCTAAGTAAGCAAAATAATAACAGTCGTGGATAAATAAATGGTTAAGAATTCTGGTAAACATGTTATATTAATTCTAGTTTTATTCAAGTTTATTGAATGCATTTTAGGCATATCAAGGAGACTAGAATGCACATATGATATAAAGCAGAATAAAAATAGGCATCAATAGCTAAAAGACTGGTAATTCTGGTCAAAATGTTTATTCTGTTTTTATTTTTTAAGTTTATTGAATGCATTGCATGCGCATAGATAGAAAAATAAACTGAATCCATGATACGGAGCAGAATAAACATTGGCATGAATAGATAAAAGGTTAAGAATTTAAGTAAACATTTTGTTTATTATAATTTTATTGAAGTTTATTGAATGCAATGCATACCATATAATGCAAAAAATAAAATGCATGACGAACGAAACGATAGCTGATGCTGATGTGTGTGCCTTGATATTAGGGCAGTGCGAAATGGAAGCATTATTAAAATGTGTTGTTAAATCTAGTTCTAGTTCTTAGTTATGATAGAGACATTCCAAATATCATGATAATTCTCCTGTCTTCGGAATGGTTTTTGTAATTGTAAGTATTAACTATCACACACGCCCGTACGTGCACACAATGGCTTTTTAATTTCCCTGACAATTTGATGATTATCAATTCAGAAAATTTATGAACCAGTTTTATTTCAATAATCACTTTCGAACAAATGACTTCATTTTGATATTAGCAATTACTTTGTTTGAAATTATATTTAAAAGAAACTGAGAGATTATATTTGAAAGAAGCAGATTATATTTAAAAGAAACTGAGAAAATTCATATTAAAAAGAAATTGAGAGAAATTATATTAAAAAGAATCAGAGACACCATTAATTATTTTTTTAGAAAAGATAAATCAAAGATTACGAGAGGGTTCGGGAAAGGTAAAGGAAATTCCTACGTGACTTATCAATGGAAGTAAGATTGATTTGCATAATTAGTTTACATGGACCATCTCAGTGAATTGGAATCAGCATATCAAGCGAACCTCTCTCGCTGAAGGTGTGAGGATCTGGAAATGACATCTGACGAATGGGCTTAGAAAGAAAGAAAGAAGAAAATGATGAAAATAGGGCAAAAAAAAAAGGTCGAGGAAGCACGTGGCTAAGAAAGAAAGAAGATGAAATTTAGGGCAAATAAACTCTCTGAAAGCTTCAAGCTCTTTTCAAAGAAAATAAGAGAAAAAAAAGAAGGAAGAAATTTTGGGTAAAAAAAAAACTTATGAGAGCAAGCTCTTTCAATAGAGAATAAGAGAGAGAAAAAAGAAGGATGAAATTGGGGCAAAATTTTTAGGAAAGCTTCAAGCTCTTTTCAAAGAAAAGAGAAAAAAAGAGAAGGATGAAATATGGGGTAAAATATTCTAGGAAAGCTTCAAGCTTTTTTCAAACAAAATAAGAGAGAAGAAAGAGAAGGATGAAATTGGGGCAAAATATTCTAGGAAAGCTTCAAGCTCTTTTCAAAGAAAATAAAAGAGAAAAAAGAGAAGGATGAAATTGGGACGAAAAACTGTAGGAAAGCTTCAAACTCATTTCAAAGAATGTAAGAGAAAGAAGAGAAGAATGAAATTTGGGTAAACAAAAACTAGGAAAGTTTCAAGCTCTTTTCAAAGAAAGTAAGAGAGAAAAGAGAGAAGGATAAAATTTGGGGCTAAAAACTCTAGGAAAGTTTCAAGCTCTTTTCAAAGAAAATAAGAGAGAAAAGAGAGAAGGATAAAATTTGGGGCTAAAAACTCTAGGAAAGTTTCAAGCTCTTTTCAAAGAAAATAAGAGAGAAAAGAGAGAAGGATAAAATTTGGGGCTAAAAACTCTAGGAAAGTTTCAAGCTCTTTTCAAAGAAAATAAGAGAGAAGAAAGAGAAGGATGAAATTGGGGCAAAGAAATTTAGGAAAGCTTCAAGCTCTTTTCAAAGAAAGTAAGAGAGAAAGAAGAGAAGGATGAAATTGGGGCAAAGAAATTTAGGAAAGCTTCAAGCTCTTTTCAAATAGAGTAATAGAGAAAGAAGTTAAGGATGAAATTTTTGGGGAAAAATCTCTAGGAGAGCTTCAAGCTCTTTTCAAAGAAGAAAGAGGAAAAGGATGAAATTTAGGGCAAACAAAAGTCAATGAAAGCTTCAAGCTCTTTTCAAAGAAGAAAGAGGAAAAGGATGAAATTTAGGGCAAACAAAAGTCAATGAAAGCTTCAAGCTCTTTTCAAAGAAGAAAGAGGAAAAGGATGAAATTTAGGGCAAACAAAAGTCAATGAAAGCTTCAAGCTCGTTTCACATATATGGATTTCCTTAAGTATTTTAGATAAAATTTCTTTCATATAATTCCTGGAAATCTTTAAGTTTTTCAGTGGAAATTTTGTGATAAATAATTTTTAAGGTTTGGTAACTGCCAAGAATTTTTTTTTTTTGGTGTGTTATACCCTTTTAGTGTTTGGATTATATTGATATTTATCATGTTGATATTCAAATTACATTATGCTATAATTGTAAAGAAATAAAACAAGTATGAGATACATAAAGTAATCTCGAATGATTAGCAGAGTATATAATGAAACTTTCTTCTCCATATATTTTTTTAATGTCTGGAAGTTAGAAATTGATATATAGATTATACAACGTGGTTTTGGGTTTAACAAATCTTTTAAGCAGAATTATGGTAGTAGGATTATTATAGAGAACCTTCCAGAATTAGCGGGCTTTCTGTATAATAAAACTAATTGTGATTAATAATCAGGGTTACTGTCATTTCTTTATTAAGCTTCTTTTCCTTTTTCTGAATTTTCCATTTGCTGATACACTATTGCTTATTTCTTATATATATATATATATATATATATATATATATATATATATATATATATATATATATATATATATATATATATGTATGTATATGTATGTGTATATATATGTGTATATATACAATATATATATATATATATATATATATATATATATATATATATATATATATATATATACTTATATATATAGTATAATATATATAATATATATATATGTATGTATATATATATATATATATATATATATATATATATATATATATATATATATATATATATATATATATATATATATATATATATATATATATATATATAGCGGTAATACTACTTAACTCTCATGTATGTACCGAAAAATATCCGGTCATTTTACACCCAGTAGTGGAGAAATTTTACTTTTGTGAAATTTTACATTTTGACAATTTTAGAATTTTGCTGGGAAAAAAAATTACTATACATTGTTTGTCTTGAACAATTGTTATGAAATATTATATCACTTCTCTGTCAATTAATATAGGGCTCATATACATTCAGATCTCTTTTTGAACATTTAAGTATCTTACTTAAAATGGTAAGGAATGTTAAGTAACGTTTCTTTTAAATTGTTTACCTCCTATCGGAAAATAAACAAAGCTGTTACCTCTTCAGTGACATGGAGTTACGCTGAGAGGCAAGTTCGTATAGGCTCTGCAAGCATTTGATAAAAAAACCGTTAGTTTCACCTTTAAATCTAGTTTTAGGGTAAAGAAACAAAGAAAAAGAAATTGGTTTTTATCTAGTTTTAGGGTAAATAATTAAAAAAAAGAAATTGGTTTTTATCTAGTTTTAGGGTGAAGAAATAAAAAAAGGAAATTGGTTTTTATCTAGTTTTAGGGTAAAGAAATAAAAAAAATTATTTTTATCTAGTTTTGTGGTCAAGAAAAAATATTTGTTTCATGGTTTTATGTAAATTAGTTTTCAGGTCAAGAAATAAAAAACATTGGTTTATTGTTTTATTTAGTTTTAAGATCAATAAATAAAAGCACAAGTGCTTTGGTTAGTACAGCTTTAAAAGCCCTCAAATGTTATTCATCGGTAACATTTTTATGTTGGAGCTTATGACCTCACTAGTCTGTTGTTTAGTTGTAAATGTGTTTTGTATGTGTAATTACACTTAACAGACTATGGTATTACACGATATTTAACATCACAACAATGGCATGAATATCCCAATGGGTTTTATGACACAAATAATGTGGCCTATTCTTTACATATTCTCCTCTGTCCTCATACACCTGGCAACATTGAAATTACCAAACAATTCTTCTTTACCCAAGGGGTTAACTAATGCACTGTAATTTTTCACTGGCTACTTTCCTCTTGGTAAGGGTAGAAGACACTTCAGCTATGGTAGGCAGCTCTTCTAAGAGAAGGACACTCCAAAATCAAACCATTGTACTCGATTCTTGGGTAGTGCCATAGCCTCTGTACTATGGTCTTCCACATGAGGGTATGCTCTGGCACACCATTCTATCTAATCTCTCTTCCTCTGGTGTTGTTAAAGTTTATATAGATTTTATAGGAATTATTTATTTTCATGTTACTGTTCTTAAATAATTTTATTCCTGATTTCCTTTCCTCACTGGGCTATTTTCCCTTTGGGGCCCCTGGGCTTATAGCATCCTGCTTTTCCAACCAGGGTTGTAGCTTAGCAAATAATAATGATAATAATTTTTAAAGATATTTAATGTGTTTCCTTATTTTAATGTTACTGTTCTTAAGATATTTTTTTCCTTATTTCTTTTCCTCAATGGGCTATTTTCCCTTTGGGGCCCCTGGGCTTATAGCATCCTGCTTTTCCAACCAGGGTTGTAGCTTAGCAAGTAATACTGATAGTAATTTATAAAAGTATTTAATGTGTTTCCTTATTTTAATGTTACTGTTCTTAAGATATTTTTTTCCTTATTTCTTTTCCTCAATGGGCTATTTTCCCTTTAGGGCCCCTGGGCTTATAGCATCCGCTTTTCAAACTAGGGTTGTAGCTTAGCAAGTAATACTGATAGTAATTTATAAAAGTATTTAATGTGTTTCCTTATTTTAATGTTACTGTTCTTAAGATATTTTTTTCCTTATTTCTTTTCCTCAATGGGCTATTTTCCCTTTAGGGCCCCTGGGCTTATAGCATCCGGCTTTTCAAACTAGGGTTGTAGCTTAGCAAGTAATACTGATAATAATTTATAAAAGTATTTAATGTGTTTCGTTATTTTAATGTTACTGTTCTTAAGATATTTTTTTCCTTATTTCTTTTCCTCAATGGGCTATTTTCCCTTTAGGGCCCCTGGGCTTATAGCATCCGCTTTTCAAACTAGGGTTGTAGCTTAGCAAGTAATACTGATAGTAATTTATAAAAGTATTTAATGTGTTTCCTTATTTTAATGTTACTGTTCTTAAGATATTTTTTTCCTTATTTCTTTTCCTCAATGGCCTATTTTCCCTTTAGGGCCCCTGGGCATATAGCATCCGGCTTTTCAAACTAGGGTTGTAGCTTAGCAAGTAATACTGATAATAATTTATAAAAGTATTTAATGTGTTTCCTTATTTTAATGTTACTGTTCTTAAGATATTTTTTTCCTTATTTCTTTTCCTCAATGGGCTATTTTCCCTTTAGGGCCCCTGGGCTTATAGCATCCGCTTTTCAAACTAGGGTTGTAGCTTAGCAAGTAATACTGATAATAATTTATAAAAGTATTTAATGTGTTTCCTTATTTTAATGTTACTGTTCTTAAGATATTTTTTTCCTTATTTCTTTTCCTCAATGGGCTATTTTCCCTTTAGGGCCCCTGGGCTCATAGCATCCGGCTTTTCAAACTAGGGTTGTAGCTTAGCAAGTAATAATGATAATAATTTATAAAAGTATTTAATGTACTTCCTTGTCCGAGATTATTGGTAAATTCAAATTCCGTGTACTTTGGCAATCGATCTAAGCTGACGGGTTGTTTGTCTTTGTTTTATGTACCATCTTCCTTACCTTGGAGAGGCGTGCGCGTGTACTTACGAATATACAATACATACAACAAAAGCAGCTGCGTCTAGTCCATCGCAGGACAAAACCCTCAGAAATGTCTTTATGTGTGAGGTTTGGACAGTTTTCATCACCACGCTGGCCAACTACGGATTGGTGATGGTGGGGGTTATTTGTCTGATCGCTCACAACAAACCAACCTAGTATGGGTTGCCCTGATTGGTAAAGCTATGCTGATCGTGTCGATACAAAAACTCTTTCACCACACACACACACACACACACACACACACACACACACACACACACACATATATATATATATATATATATATATATATATATATATATATATACATATATATATATATATATATATATATATATATATATATATATATATATATATACATATATATATATATATATATATATATATATATATATACATACATATATATATACATATATATATACATATATATATGTGTGTATACATATAAAGATTATTTATATATGTATTTTTTCTGATTACATATTCTGTTTCCCGTTTCTCGTTTATATAGTTTTTACACATGAATATATCATCCGGTAAAATTATTAATGTTTTTATATTATTTAGTTTAACTATATGGTATCTTGACAGCTGTGATAATTTTATTGGGGAATCTGGAATTAGAATAAGAAAAGTAGAACAAGAAAAGTTCTGATTTCGCTTTGTAGAATTATGTGACGAAGGCTGCCTGTTCATGGGAGGAACACTCTTCGTCATCCAGAACTGGGAAAATACGAAAATATGTTTATTATTATTATTACTTGCTAAGCTACAACCCTAGTTGGAAAAACAGGATGCTACAAGTCTAGGGGCTCCAACAGGGAAAATAGCCCAGTGAGAAAGGAAACAAGGAAAAATAAAATATTTCAAGAACAGTAACAACATTTAAATAAATATTTCCCATATAAATTATAAAAACGTTAACAAAACAAGAGAAAGAAATAAGATAAAATAGTGTGCCCGAGTGTCCCTTCAGGCAAGAGAACTCTAACCCAAGACAGTGGAAGGCCATGGTACTACCCGAGACTAAAGAACAATGGTTTGATTTTGGAGTGTCCTCCTAGAAAAGCTGCTTACCATAGCTAGAGTCTCTTCTACCCTTACCAAGAGGAAAGTGGTCACTGAACAAATACAGTGCAGTAGTTAACCCCTTGACAGAATAAGAATTGTTTAGTAATTTTATTGGTGTCAGGTGTATGAGGACAGGAGAATATGTAAAGAATAGCCCAGACTATTCGGTATATGGTTAGATAAAGGGAAAATGAACCGTAACTAGAGAGAAGGATCCAATGTGGTACTATCTGGCCAGTCAAAGGACCCTGTAACCCTTTAGCGGTAGTATCTTCAACTATGCATTGAAATAATGTTTTTAAAGCTATTTTTTTGTTTAAACAATATCAGAGAGGCCTTTAAGTTCCGTCCACGTTATTTTTAGACTTGGCTCTAATGTAAATTAAATCATCAGATAAAGATGTAAACACCAAACATAGATTTTGTTTTTGTTTATGTTAGGTTGTCACTGATTGGTGTTTGACTCAATGTTTTGAAATCTCTTTGACCTGCTGGGTTATTCATTCCTATAATTGGCCATTTCAAAAGATACGTATAATACAGCTTTTATGGATGATTTTCTTTCATGTTATTATCCTTGTTTTTATGTTTTTGAATTTGAGACAGCATCCAAAACATGATTTGATGTTTCATTGTTTATTCCATTTACTTTAACCAATAAAATATAGGATATGGGGAGGAATGTGCTGAATATATAAACATGTAAATGAGCTCAGTTATTGAAAGAAATAGCGATTTATCGAGACTGGAGAGTTTGAAGGCTTTTGATCTTGAAAACTAAATACAGATAATTAATTTTTGATTGGTTATCCATGTACAGTTGAACACAGGAATCCCTGCCACAACCCGCTCTGAAGTAGTGCACCCTGTCGTGCCCTTACTGCACGGCTAGTAACCAAACATAGTGTAGGGAGAGTTGGCAGAGGTTGTGGGGGTGGATACACACTGGAACTCGGTGGGGAGTAAGGTTACGTCAGGGTATACTTACTCAGAGCGAGGTGTGGCAGGAATTACTGTGTCCAACTGTACACACATATAGAAACCAACAGATGTGACAATTTAAAATCGTTTAGCGGCAATTGCCTTTATAGTTTCCTTTGTGTCAAAATACCTTTGAGGAAAGTAAATATTTACGTTTGAAATGGAACGAATATTTTTACACTATTTTGTTTAATAATAATAATAATAATAATAATAATAATAATAATAATAATAATAATAATAATAATAATAATAACAGGCTGATAATGAAATATGCAAGTCCCTCTTCATGAAAAAAATTCACTCATTGTTTTTTATATTTTCTTTTACAACTAAAGAGATATAGGGCAATGATAAAAAAAAAAACTAAAGATGCTACTAAAGAGTAGGCCTAAGAATCAGCCTGTGATTTAGAAAAGGAACCTTCCTTTTATTTCTTTCCCATCATTGTTGAAAACACGGTGTCTGGATCCTTGCGGCCCCATCCAATTCCAGCGACCAGAA
>NC_090737.1:19122534-19135034 GCF_036898095.1 Palaemon carinicauda
CCATAAAAAGATGATGGCTAAATATTTAGATAGATACACACATATATATACACACACACACACACACTCACTCACTCAAACAGTGTACCTCTCGGGGTCCATCCTCCAACCAGGCTGTGACTACTCCCTCTCCCTCTACCCGAGAGACGGGGAGAAACCGAGTAATTATACGTCTGGCAATGCTGCTGAGCGCGACCGGATATATATATATATATATATATATATATATATATATATATATATATATATATATATATATATATATATATATATATATATATATATATATAGGGGAGATTAATCGCAATGAGTTATGGAGAATGGTATTCTGATGCTGTTATCTAGTCAACTCTCAATTATGTTATTGTAGATATGACTAAATAAATCGTTATGACTTTGACAGATGATACAAATTTAAGCAAAAAAAAAAAAGAAAAAAAAGTACATTTTATGTATGATTTTTTTCTGTTAAATTGATATTTTTTCTTTTTATACATTAGATTCACAATATGTATATATGAGTGGGGATACCTTGACGTGGTGAAAGGGTTTGAGTATTGACATGATCAGCAATGCTGTACTAGTCAGGGCTACCCATACTAGGTTGGTTTGCTGTGACCGTTCAGATTAAAGTTTCCCACCGTTACCAATCCGCAGTGACCAGCGTGGTAATCAAAGTGGCTAAACCCCAGTCATGACTAAGGAAATGTCTAAGGGCTATGTCCTACAGTGGACTAAAAACGGCTACAATTTGTATATATATATATATATATATATATATATATATATATATATATATATACGGATTTTGAGCGAAGCGAAAAATCTATTTTTGGGTGAGATAGCCATGTCGTCCTGATGGAAGTTCCTATAGGGTAGCTTCCTAGGGTATATTACAACTACGGCGATATTCCCAGAGAATTTACCTTAAGGTACCAGAATTCTAACTCCTGGAGCGAGTATCCCTCGTGAAAGGGATATCGCGACATATCAGAGGACGTATTCTAGACACGTCACATGGCAATCTACGACCTGAACAGAGATTCGTCTCGTAGGAGGGAGATTGACGAGATACGAATTCGGGAAAGAAAAAGGGGAGCCGCTCCCAAGGCTTCCCTATCCCCCGATTCGTATGCGTGCCTGGCGCCAATCCTGGCGCCATCTGTATTCCTTGTAGCGTACACGAGGTGCTACAGATACTGTATGTAGGGAGGGGTCCTACAGCCCTTTCTTAGAAAGGCAAGGGCGGGTCCATCAGGACGACATGGCTATCTCACCCAAAAATAGATTTTTCGCTTCGCTCAAAATCCGTTTTTTGGGCTCAAGCCATGTCGTCCTGATGGAAGTGTACCAGAGCATTACTGTATCTGTGGATTCTCAAAACGTGCCGTACTCCCCGGAGATATTTATTCCCGGTCGACTAGACCTAGAGACCTAAGATGTTACCGTTATACATCTTTTCAACTAACTATAAACTATGTTAGAGCTTCCTGCCCCCTACAGGGAAGAGTCCTACTAGACTCTGGAAAGTCTCGAAGAGTACATATATCTATGTATGAATACCAGGCAAGCTAATATAGTGGTCTCGCCCTATATTAAGTAAAGCATAGTTTGTATAGAACCACTGCGTCAATATATTGACCAGTCATCCGCACAATACTTGTATTGGACAAAGGTTTATATCCGCATAGGAAGAAACTAATAAAACCGCCCTCGTCCCTTTATGGGACGGAGTCCTCCCATTAGGGGACTTACATAAACCAATGCAACATAGCTTGCAAAACAGAACAATTCTATCAGAATTATCCCAGATAAGATACATAGAATTAAAATGCTCAATTATACCAATAAATTGACACAGGTGAAAGAGACGCAAGGTTCTCAAGAACAAGTTTATTGACAGATAATAAACAGACAGGTTAACAACAAATATATATATTTATATAAAAGAGGGTAACCCAAAACTTTAAGCATAAGTATGATAGTAAACAGAACTTGTTTATCTGAAAGAAAAACCATTAAACACCACTTTAATGAGATACCAAGGTATCAAGTCATAAAAAATCTGTATTACAAATCAATCACATTAGCGTTAGAAACGCTTGGCACACATGTCTGAACTTATGCAAGGTTCACCTTTGAAGGAAGGAACAGTCTATATGGGCACTTGGTGCCCTCATTTAGTTTGTAGTACAGTATGTACCTACACACTCACCCTGGACTTAATCGTCCCAATTAAGACCACTGTTCCTCGCAGAGTTAAACAGTAGGGTTAACTACACGACCCACTGCTACCACAGATCTCTTAAGTTCCTCTACTTGCTTCGCATAGTGGCGAAAGAACACCCTGGAAGACTTCCAGCCCGTGTATGAACGGAGATGTTCAAAATCCATACAATTAAAGAAATTTAGGGATGAGGCAACTTTCCTCGGATCGTGACCTGCGGGTGTACTGTCAGGATCCGCTCTGCGAATAAAATATGTCATTTTCGCTCTGAGTTGATTCAGAGATAAATTTGAGCCTGATGTTTCTCCCCTGAATAGTTGACTACCCTTGAAGTCTGAAGTTCTACGAAGATAGACCTTTAGGCATTCTACTGGACATAGAGATGCATCTTCTTTCAGAGGACAGATTCTCCAGGGACCCCACCTGTTGGTGGGTAACTCATTCTTGGCGAGAAACGTAGGATCCGGAAACAGGTTCAGCTCCCCCCCATCCAGGAACTGAACACGACCTGCCTCTCTCGAGAGGGCTACGATCTCACTAACCCTGGCCCCGGACGCGAGTGCAAATAGGAAAATAACTTTTTGCGTCAAATCCTTTAACGCACATTCTTCATTGCTCAACAAGGAGGCGAAATGAAGAACTTTGTCTAAAGACCATGAGATGGGCTTTGGAGGTGCTGAAGGTCTGAGCCTAGCGCAGGCTTTCGGAACTTTATTAAAGATCTCGTTACCTAGGTCGATCTGGAAGGCAAATAAAATGGGTCTCATCAAAGCCGATTTACACACTGAAATCGTGTTAGCTGCCAATCCTTGGCCATGGAGGTGGATGAAGAAAGATAAGCAGAAATCTGTTGAGATCTCCTGCGGATTCTTTGCCTTTACAAAGGCCACCCATTTTCTCCAAGATGACTCATATTGCCTTTTAGTCGATTTGCACTTGTATTCCTCTAGGAAGTCTATGCTGGCTTTCGAAATCCCGAAGCGCTTTCTCACCGCTAGGGAGAGAAAATCATGAGCTGCAGGGTCTGGGTTTTCTGTAATGAAGCGCAGACAGTCGACTTCTGGACTCGCTGGGTCAGAACTGGATGTGGTAGCGGCACGAACTTCATCTGTAGTTCCAACGCCAAGGGGAACCACATGCTGTTCGCCCACTTGTGGGCCACTATTGCCGCTACCCCCTTGAAGGATCTCAGTTTGTTGAGGACCCTCAACAGAAGGTTGTGAGGAGGGAACAGATAAATCCTGGACCATCTGTTTCAGTCGAGGGACATTGCGTCCACTGCTTCCGCTAAGGGGTCCTCGTACGGGGACACGTACAGGGGCAACTTCTTGTTGTCTTTCGTCGCAAAGAGGTCTATTTGCAGTTCTGGGACTTGATTCAGAATGAAGGAAAATGATCCTGCGTCTAAGGACCATTCCGACTCTATCGGTGTGAACCTGGATAGAGCGTCCGCTGTCACATTGCGGACTCCTTGAAGGTGAACTGCCGACAGGTACCACTTCTTCTTTTCCGCCAATCGGAAAATGGCTAACATCACTTGGTTGAGAGGTGGTGACCTCGACCCTTGTCGATTCAAGCATCTCACAACCACCTCGCTGTCTGTCACCAATCTTATGTGGATCGAGTGACGCGGGGAGACTTTCTTTAAGGTAAGGAGCACTGCCATAGCTTCTAGAAAGTTTATATGAAAGGTCCTGAATAGCTTGGACCAAGTCCCCTGGACTTTTTTCCGATGAGAGTGACCTCCCCATCCCTCCTTTGAGGCGTCTGAGTGAATCGTCATCGACGGGGGAGGTGGCTGAAGAAGAACAGACTTCTTTAGATGTCTGGCTTGGGACCAAGGTCTGAGAAGAGTACGTAGCCGAGGCGGCACTGGTCTTCTCAGGTCTCTTCGCGCGTTTGATGCATACCTTCTCCAAACTCCGGTTGCATCCTTTAGCTGTGCTCTTAGCACTGGGTCTGTCACTGAAGCAAACTGGAGAGAGCCTAGTACCCTCTCCTGTTCGCGTCTTGATATCCTTTCGGAATCTAGAAGTCTCTTGACAGAGCCCGCTATCTCCTTCCTTTTCTTCATTGGGATGGAGAAACTGTGTGACAAAAGGTCCCAGTGGATTCCCAGCCACTGGAACTTTTGGGATGGAGAAAGTCGAGACTTTTTCTTGTTGATCTTGAAGCCTAGGTACTCTAGGAACTGGATCACCTGACTGGAAGCTTGCAAGCATTCGGTCTCGGATGCTGCCCACACCAGCCAGTCGTCCAGGTAGGCTACTACCTGAATTCCCTTTAGGCGTAATTGTTTGAGAGCTGCGCTCGCAAGCTTCGTGAAAATCCTTGGGGCTATGTTTAGCCCGAATGGCATGGCTCTGAAGGCGTACAGTTTCCGTTGTAGCCTGAACCCTAGGTAGGGGGAGAGTCGACGGCTGATTGGAATATTCCAATAGGCGTCTGACAAGTCTATAGAGACTGAGTATGCCCTCTTGGGCAGTAAGGTCCTTATGTGTTGCAGTGTTAGCATCTTGAATTTGCAATTCACTATGAACTTGTTGAGTGGTGACAAGTCCAGAATGACTCTGAGCTTTTCCGAGTCTTTCTTGGGAACACAAAACAGCCTCCCTTGGAATTTGATGGACTTCACCTTTCGGATCACATTTTTCTCCAACAGTTCTTGAACGTACTCCTCCAAAATGGGGGTGGAGTGTTGGAAAAACCGAAGGCATGGGGGTGGAGTGCTGTACCAGCTCCAACCCAGTCCATTCTTGAGTAGGCTTTGGGCCCAGGGATCGAAGGTCCAGCGATCCCAAAATTTCATCAGTCTCCCTCCTACCGGTATCATTTCACTTGGACTGCCGTCCTGAGGTCTTGCCTCCCTGACCACGACCACCTCTGAATCCCCTTCCCCTTGAGGGGCGCCTAGACGAGCCTCTGGCTGCTCCTCTAGGTTTTGCACGAAAGGAAGAAGACTGTCCTTCGAACGTTGGGGCGAATGTGGTTGACTGACCTGGCACAGCCTGGGGTACCCACTGAAAGGCAGTCGGGGTTTTTGCCACCATCTGGGGCACTGGAGGCAAAGGCAATTGCAGTTGCTGTTGCTGTCTATAAGGCTTGGCTGGCCGAGATGGTAGCCTAGTCTTCATATTCTTCCTCTTTGGTTGAGGACCCTCATCCGGGGAAGATTTTCTTTTGATAGCCAGGCCCCACTTCTGGAGAAGATTTCTATTCTCCACGGCGGCCTTATCAACAACCTCTTTGACCACATCGGTAGGGAAAAGGTCTTTTCCCCAAATGTTGGAGGAGATTAACTTCCTTGGCTCGTGTCTCACCGAAGCCCCGGTGAACACGAACTCCCTGCAAGCTCTCCTTGCCTTGACGAAGCTATAAAGGTCCTTCGTCACTGTGGCTAAGTGAGACTTAGCCACTACCATGAACATTTCATGGACCTTGGGGTCACTTGCCATCGTCTCGAGAGTAGTCTGATGAGACATTGAGGCAGCCAGTCTTTCTTTTGTCTCGAACTCTCTTCGTAAAAGAGATTCGGACAGCTTGGGGAGGTCCTCGCCGAATTGCCGTCCGGCAATATCAGCCTCCAACTTTCCCACTGAGAATGTCAGATGGACATCCTTCCAGTCTTTGTGGTCCATAGGTAGGGCCAGCGACAAGGGTTTACACTCCTCCAGGGAGGGGCAAGGCTTGCCGGCCTCGACTGCCTTCAGGACAGCCGCAAACCCTTTCTGTAAAAAGGGGAAGGCTCTATCAGGAGAGGACACAAACGAAGGGAGCTTCTTGCTCAATGCAGCTACCTTCGAATTCGAGAAGCCCCTCTCTTTCATCGAGGATGAAAGTAGGGCTTGAGCCTTAGCGTGGTCCATAATAATGACCTCCTTCGGCTCTGTCTCCTCCCTTGAAGCTGGTTCTTTTCTCAGCCGGACATAGCAGTCCGGATATGATGCCTTGCTGGGCCAGAATTCTACCTCCTCTAGGGGAACTGAACCCAGCTTATCCGAGATGACGATCTTTCCAGTCGTCATCGGCATGTGCTCAGCATACCTCCATGGGTTAGCATCTGAGCATATGGGAAGGTCTTTCACATTGAGCCTTTTCCGGGGCCCATGTGATTCTGCCAGGGACTGCATACGCAGTTCCATTGCAGCCGCCTTCTCCTGATTCTCCTTCTGCATTTGTTGGATCATTCCAACAATCGAAGAGAGGGCCTGTCCCAGTTCTACTGGGAGGCCAGCCGATGTTGAGGGGATAGGCTCCGGCATCTGAACCGGAGTAGCCGACACCTCGTCGACCTCATCCTCTACGACATCCGGGGTTTGAACTTGATCCTGACCTTCTGCCAGGAGGTCTTCTTCCAAACGTTCGTCCAGGTCAGACATCCTGTCACACAACTGGATGTCTTGCATCGCATCTGCGACTTCCTCGTCCACCTGGACTTGATCTTGAAGGATCTCCTCTTGAGGCTGGGGAATCACTGCCTCAGCTGATGCCTGGGGAAAAAGATACGCCCTCATCTTCTCACTTGGAAGATAAGGGCCAGAGGTGTTCTTCTTGAAGCCCCTTACCCAAGTACGAAGCTTTTCCTTAGCTATATCCCTTGATTCCGCCGTTCTAGGGGAATCAAAAGCCTCAGTAATCAGGTTAGTGCATACAGTACATACCTGAGGGTCCCAATACTGGAGATCATCCTTGGAGACAGCGCATGCTGCGTGTCTCCTACAACACTCATGTCCGCAGAGGTTCTTGCTGCGGACATTGCAGAAAACATTTCCGCACTTCGGAGGGTCCTCCTGTAAAGAGAAGAAATTTCCATGAGTATCAAGTGAACTATGTATCACTGGATATGCATAGTATAGCATAACAATTCATAAATGAAAGACACACACTTGTGTTTCCCTCACAACCCATTGCTGCAGCCTTCCAGATAATAAAATCAAAATGGTTTATCTCTACTAGAGTAACCAATGCAAGGTTTCCAGAGGAAACAGGTGGAGCTCACACCTAGGCAATGATTTTAAAATCCTGGATAATAGACGGGGAAGAACTCTGCTTCCTGTCTGAGGGCAACAGCAAAGGGCTGTGCAAGAAAACACAATAGTGTTAGAAGATACAGTGCTGTACCTAAACTTTTACTATAGTTTTCTTCTTACTGTATATGCTATACAGAAGAATAATAGTACAGTATAGGAGGATGTGTGCCGGCCTGCCTTTGCCGGCCGGCACACACCACAATTAGCTTTAAAGTATACTACTTAACAGCTATAGGGCGGCAGCCCTCTGGTTCAAATGCCTGTGCCGGCGGCAGCAGCTGCCGGCCAGCAACAGCCAGTGTTGGCCGGCAATGATTGCCGGCCAGCAACTACACAAGGTAGTACTCAGCTGCCGGCCACACTCTTGGTGACCGGCAGACAAGGACTGACATAAGCCGGCCGGCAAAGGTACAAGACCGATGCCAGCCGGCAGCAAAAGAACCAGAAGACTACACCTGCCCGGCTGCCGGCCTCATAGGCCGGCAGCCGGGACAGGTACAGCACTAGAAGAAAATAGAATGGATGCCGGGATAAGAGTGTACACAACCCCCCAAGCCCGGCAACCGAAAGAGTGCATATAAGGAAGGGGAGAAACTTATTTCAGGCTTCCTTGACCAATGCCGTCCGGCTCTGCCGGCAGGCATGGATGAGGGACCAAGAGAGGTCCGGGCAGCACTCGAAAACATAAGACCCTTGCCGTCCAGCGTCTCTGCCGGCCGGCAATGGGCTTAGTCAATCCAAATCCCAACCTATACTAGGTCCAGAAGTAGAATGACATATGGTACAGTAATACCCCTGCCGGCCAGCTCTGCCGGCCGGCAAGGTACAGTACAGTAATGGCTAGGCCATTACGGAGATAGAGTGGGAAGGGACAAGAGGGTCCTGCCAACCTTGCTTTAGTGACAGATCACCCGCAGCCAAGAACTTTGTCTTAGCCTAAGGGAGATCTAAGGGAAAGGGCCAGCGCAGTAGTATAATACCTGCCAGCTTCCAGAGCACCAAAGCAAGGAAGGCGTTGCTACTCCCAAGGGAAGATTTATCCTCCCCGAGAACAGCAACAGGACTTAGTCTGGTCGATCACAGAAGAAGGAATCATAACTACAGAAACCTTCGAAAGTGACCTAAGGGAGCTAAGCTCCCTTTGTAAGTGTTAGGTCAGCGAGGGAGACTCTGCCCCAAGCCAAACAACACGGACTCAGACTAAAAACTCTGTTGTTCTGTCCCTCTTTGAACCAGACTCTGCTGGAACAGGAAAGTACAGTAACACCCTAGTATAGTTTTATCGAAAATAAATTCGGAAAAAACCACTTAGGGATAAGCCCAAGGCTTAAACAGAGGGAAAGGGATTGCATACCTTCTCCGAAGAAAAGAAAGCAACCGGGGAGTATAATAAAGTATACTAAGGCTCCATAAGCAATTAGCCTAGGCACCAAGAGAATCGATTACCTAATTCACCGAAACTCTCACGTATACAATCTTGGAAATATTCCACACAGTCTAAAATGTATAAAATATAGCCTAAAGCTTCAATAAAATTTTAATTACACTCGGAAAAACCATAATCATGCATTAAGTACTAGGACCAAACGACTAGGCTACATGGCCTAGCGTAGGCCAGAATGGCGAATACTTCGCCAAATAATACTAAGCACGAAAGGAAATCCTATGTAAAGCTAAATAGCTAAATTTTATTAAGCAAAACAACCAGGAATGTCACTCTGACTAACTAATTTATACCTAGCGAGTGACAGTGTCCAGGACACCTCTGGTAGGCTACGGCTCTTGTATCAAAGATTAATCCTATTAATCACTCAAAATTTTACCAAGAGCCTACATTTATACATAACAGACACTATACTCAACTTATCCGAGGTCAACGAAGACGAAGAAGCCATGAAAAGTTGAATAAATCCAAGATTTGCGAGAAAAACAGGAAAAAACACCGAGTTGTTAAGCTACGCAAAAAGGAATACAGATGGCGCCAGGATTGGCGCCAGGCACGCATACGAATCGGGGGATAGGGAAGCCTTGGGAGCGGCTCCCCTTTTTCTTTCCCGAATTCGTATCTCGTCAATCTCCCTCCTACGAGACGAATCTCTGTTCAGGTCGTAGATTGCCATGTGACGTGTCTAGAATACGTCCTCTGATATGTCGCGATATCCCTTTCACGAGGGATACTCGCTCCAGGAGTTAGAATTCTAGTACCTTAAGGTAAATTCTCTGGGAATATCGCCGTAGTTGTAATATACCCTAGGAAGCTACCCTATAGGAACTTCCATCAGGACGACATGGCTTGAGCCCAAAAATATATATATATATATATATGTGTGTGTGTGTGTGTGTGTGTGTGTGTGTGTGTATTGTAATTGATGATTATTTTTACACGACGATTTTAAAAAAAATAGTAATTTTAATATTAGTTGTTTTATTTTCTGATATTATTGATTTTACAAAGTGTATATATTAAATTTTTGACAGTGTCAGTTACAGTTCGCCCCGTGTACATTCGTTGGCATATATTGGCAGTACCGAATTCGCCATTTAATACCTGTTGTAATGTGTAATTCACATTGCAAAATGAACAGTTGCTATTCATCGTTCATCTACTTCACTACTTAAGTAAGTGCAATTCTTATGAAGATCAATACTCATGTTTTAGGGAAAAGCAACGCATTATATACTGTAGTCTCTACAAACATTCTCGCGTGGGTAAACAGTATATCTTGAATACATCAAACGCCTTTCAAGTTTCGTTTGAATATGTTTTGCTGGTGAAGAAATATATCGGGAATTTTAAGTAATAATCTTGTATCTTGTATTTGGATTTTACTTTAAATGAATGTTGAAATGTATATATTATTAGTGTTGTCATGCTTTTAAGTTGTTAATTATACTGTTGCTTTTTATCTTTGATTTGAGTTTTGATACATTTTTGCCTATCTATTGTAATTTGATATGTAACGTCTATCCGTTATTATAATTATAATTATTCTTATTTTTCTTCTTCTTCTTCTTCTTCTTCTTCTAATTATTATTATTATTATTATTCTTATTATTATTATTATTATTATTATTATTATTATTACTACAACCCTAGTTGGAAAAGCAGGATACTAGAAGCCCAAGGGCTCCAACAGGGAAAAATAGCTTTGTGAGGAAATGAAATAAGAAAATATATAAACTACAAGAGGAATAATGAAAAATCAAGATAACATATATTAAGAACAGTAACAACATTATAATATATCTTTCATACATATATATGAAAATATCTATTTTAATGTTACTGTTCTTGAAATATTTTATTTTTCCTTGTTTCCTTTCCTCACTGTGCTATTTTCCCTGTTGGTGCCCCTGGGCTTATAGCATCCTACTTTTCCAGCTAGGGTTGTATGATAATAATAATAATAATAATAATAATAATAATAATAATAATAATAATAATAATAATAATAATAATATCCTTATTATAAAAAGAGAAAATAAACGAATGGTGTGAATACCGACGCTTCATGAATCACAAATTTCATTGGGTCTTATTCAAGGAATTCTTTTAATACTTTTAGTCATATAATGATTATTTTAATCTTTTAAAGAATTCAGAAATTTACTTGTAAAGCTTGAAATTTATGTCTTTTGTAAACAGTAATACCAATTGGTATTGCCGTCATAAATCTTTGTTGTGATATTGATTTACTTTGAATTATGTCAGTATCTCTTTCATAGTAGATTAAACCAACTTCCGTTGGTTCATATTGAAATGTAGTCCTTGTTGGGGGGGGGGGGGGGGATCTCGGTGATGTCAGAAGTCTATGTTCTTTATTGATCAGACGTCAGGAAATGATTTATTTAAGAGATGCGACATTCTTGGTTAGTTTTGTATACCTTTCTACGTCTTCAACGCGTTTTATGTTTGTTTGTGTGACTGATCACTGTCCATAATAATTCTGATTAGTAAATCCATAATGAAAAGCTTTTAATTTTACGCCAATTACATATGGTGTAGCAACATGTATAGTTGACACAGGAAGTTCATGGCATACACCGCTTCGCGAGGAGTAACCAAAAAGATAGCGTAGGCCAGAGATGGCGGGCTGGGCAAAACACAGGAACTCCCGCGGAGGAAGGGTGTGACTGGAGGCAATTCCTCAGAACGAGGTGTACCAGGAATTTCTGTATCCAACTGTACCTTTGTATATATTGTTCTTTTTCTCACGAGAGGTGAAATTGGTTAGCCAAAGATTTTTGTATTCCCCTTAACCGAGAAAACGTCCTTAGTGAAATCGCTTCGAAAACCATAGATTTTGTTTTTTTTTCAGAGTCGAATCCATTTTTACACTTGTTTTCGATAGAATTATTTCTTTTGTTGATTGAAAGGTATCTTCGCACGTACAGTTGGACACGGGAGTTCCTGGACCACCCCGCTCCAAAGAAGTGTACCCTGTCACACTCTTAATGCTCAGCGAGTAACCAAATAAAGTGAAGGGAAAGATGACCGAGTTGGTGGGTGTGGCTGCACACAGGAACTCGCCGCGCAGTTAGGGTGTGAGAAGGTGCACTTCCTCAGAGCGAGGTGTGCCAGTAAATCCTTTGTTCAACTGTACATCCTTAACACTCACATTCATACCGAGTGGCAGAAAGGGGAAGGGGCTACTTTATTGCTTGTTTAATTATGTAAGTACCCGGCGTATGTGACGTAATTATCCTAAATTACCTTTGCCGGTTGATGGGACTAGGTCACGTTCTTTAGCTATGTCCTTCTACGGGTTAGATACGAATAAATGTACATAATAACCTATGCCTATTTGACAAGATGTATTTATTTATTAATCAAATGGCTTTTGTATTTTATTATCATCATCATCATCATCCGTTGCTAGTTCACGGCTGGAGAAAGGCCTCATACTTGTCCTTCCACACGCGGCTGTTTATGTTCTTAAACTATCTTACCCCGTCAGTCCATCGTCTTTTCTTTCCACGGCTTCGATTGCAATCTCTATAGAGCTATTCTCTTATTCTTGATATCCATTATTATCTGTTCTGTTCATATTGTAAGAATATCCTCAACTTAAATCGTAATTATTTCTCTATTTTAACCAATTACTAAAGTTTTTAATCTAAGGACTTCCTACTGGCTAGTAGATCATGATACTTGCTGTTTTTTCACAATTAAACAATAACAGGAGTATGTTGGAGTAACTGTAGTTTTCGTAGACATTTATTTAAGCACAATAGCTTTTGGG
>NC_090737.1:19155782-19158282 GCF_036898095.1 Palaemon carinicauda
ACATTCATAACAGGGTTTTTAGTACCCAAAATTATTATTATTATTACTATTATTATTATTATTATTATTATTATTATTATTATAATTATTATTATTACTATCATTGTTGTTGTTGTTATCATCATCATCATCATTATTAATATTATTATTATTATTATTATTATTGTTATAATTATTATGTAAGTAAGCTACAACTTTAGTTGTAAAAGCATGATGCTATAAGCGCAAGGTCTCCAACAAAGAATGTAGCCCAGTGTGTGAAGGAAATAGGGAAACAGATAGAATAGTTGGCCTTAGTGGTAATGATATCTGTATCGCAAAGGAAAGGTTCCCGTGTAATCCAAATCTATTGTACTAATAGGGAAAACAAAACCAATGTTTAATTGATGGCAAGAAATAGGTCTTCATATGACTGGAACAAGAAAGAAAACTGCTTAAAAAGTAATACCTATTATTAATGGCAAAAAAAGACAATTACCATTAATATGAGTATTGACCAAAAAAAAAATAAATAAAGATAAAAAAAATAAAATAAATAAATAAATAAATAAATAAATAAATAAATACAAAAAAAGGAGGCAGCATAAGGTAGTTACTATAACTATACTGTATAGTCACATACATTTAACTAAGGATGTCCCTCTCAGAAGTAAGAAGAAATGATGGTGCTATGATAGTCATTTCTCACTTTTCGGCTCAGGGAAAACTAACGACGTGGTGGCGTCAAGACCTTGCCAAGGTCTTGAAAGGAATGCTAAATGATGAAAAAAAAAGGAGACGAAGTATATTATGCAACCATACCTTCAACGCATCAGCAGATCAAATGGATATTATTATTGTTATTATTATTATTATTATTATTATTATTATTATTACTAGCCAAACTACAACCCTAGTTGGAAAAGCAAGATGCTCTAAGCCCCAGGGCTCCAACAGAGAGAAATAGCCCAGTGAGGAAAGGAAATAAGGAAATAAATAAATGATGAGAACAAATTAACAATAAATCATTCTAAAAACAGTAACAACGTCAAAACAGATGTTATATATAAACTATAAAAAGACTTATGTCAGCCTTTTCAACATAAAACATTTGCCGCAACTTTGAATTTTTTGAAGTTCTACTGATTCAACTACCCGATTTGGAAGATCATTCCACAATTGGTCACAGCTGGAATAAAACTTCTAGAATATTGTGTAGTATTGAGCCCGATGATGGAGAAGGCCTGGCTATTAGAATTAACTGCCTCCCTAGTATTGCGAACAGGATGGAATTGTCCGGGAAGATCTGTATGTAAAGGATGATCATAATTATGAACAGTTTAGTTTAGTTTATGATGACTAAAGTTATCAAATTAATATATCAGTATAACTAATAAATAAAATGTAACTTGTAAACAATAGGTAGTAGGTTGGCCAGGGCACCAGCCACCCATTGAGATACTACCGCTAGAGAGTTATGGGGTCCTTTGACTGGACAGACAGTACTACATTGGATCCTTCTATCTGGTTACGGTTCTTTTCCTTTGCCTACCCATACACCGAATAGTCTGGCCTATTCTTTACAGATTCTCCTCTGTCCGCATACACCTGACAACACTGAGATTACCAAAAAATTCTTCTTCTCCCAATGGGTTAACTACTGCACTGTAATTGTTCAGTGGCTACTTTCCTCTTGTTAAGGGTAGAAGAGATTCTTTAGCTATGGTAAGCAGCCATTCTGGGAGAAGGACACTCCAAAATCAAACCACTGTTCTCTAGTCTTGGTTAGTGCCATAACCTCTGTACCATGGTCTTCCACTGTCTTGGGGTTAGAGTTCTCTTGCTTGAGGGTGCACTCGGGCACACTATTCTATCTAGTTTCTTTTTCTCTTGTTTTGTTGAAAGTTTTTATAGTTTATATAGGAAATATTCATTTTAATGTTGTTACTATTCTTAAAATATTTTATTTCTCCTAGTTTCCTTTCCTCACTAGGCTATTTTCCCTGTTGGGGCCCCTGGGCTTATATCATCTTGCTTTTCCAACTAGGGTTGTAGCTTAGCAAATAATAATAATAATAATAATAATAATAATAATAATAATATAATAGTATTATGACCAGATTGTGGAATGATCTACCTAATTAGACAGTTCAACCGCTGGAGCTTCAGAAGTTTTAAAGGTTTGAAATTTAAACTTTCTGCGAATGTTTTGATGTTGGACAGACTGACGTAAGTCTCTCTTCATAGTTTATATATGACAGATCTTATTAACGTTGGTACTGATCTTAGAATATTTTATATCAAATTGATTATTTATTACTTCTCATATAGTTTATTTATTTCCTTATTTCCTTTCCACACTAGGCTTTTTTTTCCCGTTGGACCCATTGGACTTATAGCATCTTGCTTTTTCCCATTATGCTTATAGTTTAGGTAGTCGTAGTAATAATAATAATAATAATAATAATAATAATAATAATAATAATAATAATAATAATAATAATATGGTACTGAAAGAAGT
>NC_090737.1:19165782-19170782 GCF_036898095.1 Palaemon carinicauda
AAAGTGTGTAAAAAGATAATAAGCAACTGATTTACACTGATCGATAGATAGGGAAAGAGTTGAATAGACAAAGTTGGTGAATAAAGCGGTTCAGAGAACAACGGATACATGCATATACATTTTAATGTTATTGTTCTTAAAATATTTCATTTTTCCTTGTTTCCTTCCCTCACTGGGCTATTTTCTCTGTAGGGGCTCATGGGTTTATAGCATCCTGCTTTTCCAATTAGGGTTGTAGCTTAGCAATTAAAAATAGTAATCATAATAATACACCAAAATAAACAAGTAAGGAATGGAGGAGAGAAATAAAATGGTTTATATCTGGAAGATAAACGAAAGTTATTTATTATTCATAAAGTTAGCAAAATCTTAAGGCATCGATTAAGGGATTCTAGATGTCACTCCATAACAGAGGCATCGGCATTTTGAATATTAATTTTACAGCTTAATTTTTAGTATATATTTTTTTTATTCTTTCTATTTATTCTTTCTTTACCCTTCTTTGACTTTCGGAGTCATTAAACGAGAATTAAGAAAGAAAATATATTTGTTAAACCAAAGAATAACAAATAAAAAGAATGAAATTTAGCTCTACTGTAGATTTTGGCTGCCTTGATAAGATTGGAATATGCTACTCTGTTAATAAATTGCAGTAAAAAACGGTAAATGACTGGCAACATTTATTCCAGGATTTTTACTGTTTTAAAAACGGATATATTAACTCAAAGGAGTAATATTATGGTCACCAACCCGTAAAAGATAATAACAAAGTAGGGTAAAATTAAGGTCACCTGTATTTTACTGAAATAATGCTGAGAACAGTATGTTTTTACGGAAAATTCCCAATTAAAATTGCGTTTTTTTTTTTACAGTGTAGTTAAATCATGGACTCTGATTTAAACAACTTTATTTTTGGAAACTATTGTTGCATCTAGTTGTAGGTGGTCCAGTGAATTGGTTCCTTCATCAATTTAAAGGAAAATAAAGCATTATCCGTTATCTAGTTCTAGATAAGAATCAATCAGTGTTGCCTGGGAGGGTGGTTAGTCAAGAAAGATTTCGTGATGGCGAAAAAGGTATCAGTTATATTTGCAGTTGTTTTAATACTAACATTATATTTCCTCCAGCAAAAAGAGACCAATTACGTTTGCATTGGTTTTAATACAAAACGAACATCTGAATCACACGTGAGTGATTTAAAACAAGATAAATAAAATAAGAATATCTGAACATATAGCAAAATTAACAGAACATATTCCATGTGTCTGAGCAGAAACTAAGTTCATCTCCCCCGTCAAAAGGTATAAATTACTTTCTGTAGATGTCCACACAGAAAAGGAACACATATGTAGATGAGCAAGACAATTTTGTGAATTAAAAATTGTTTGTATGTATGTATTAAATTATTTATTCATTGGACATCTTTATACCATGGATATCTGTACTGACTGAATAAATCAATTTTTCCTGAAAATCAAAATCGAGATAGTGAAGATCATTTTGTAAACAATTTCCAGATGAACTCCTAATGATTTAAATGATTTTGATAATGGTAATAATTATAATAATGATAGTGATGATTAAATATGATTATTATTTGATTTATTTTCAGCTTCTCCTTTTTTAAGTGAACCATATTAAGGGTAAATTAATGTCGAATGGGAATTAATGGTTACGTACATCATTAAAGCTTTATATGTTTCTACCCCCCCCCCTCATCTTTCCCCCATTCTTATAAGATAAATCCCCCCTCCTATCCCCAGCATTGACTTAATGTACATCATATATCACGCCAGACAACCTTCTCTCTCTCTCTCTCTCTCTCTCTCTCTCTCTCTCTCTCTCTCTCTTGTTTACAGATAACTGTGAAATATTGCAGTCATTCATCATTTCTTTTGCAGTAACTTAATGAAGACCTTCTTTCACTTAACAAACTCTGAAGGGTCATATTTTTTTATTATATTCCCACAAACTTTGATTTTTCTTATTTTGATTCAACTTGTGGGTTAATGTTTCGCTTAATTGGTTTCAGTGATCACTCAATGTCATCTCAGATTCCCTCGAAAGCAGCTTGAGATTATTATTATTATTATTATTATTATTATTATTATTGTTGTTGTTGTTGTTATTGATGTTGATCTTGTTTTTCGATGTAATCCTAAATATCCTTTAACTTGTCGTTGATTATTATCATTATTATTGTTGTTGTTTGATGTAATCCTAACTGTCAAATAACTTGGAGTTATTTTTATTATTATTATTATTATTATTATTATTATTAGTAGTAGTAGTAGTAGTAGTAGTAGTAGTAGTGGCATTAATCTTAAAGACGACCTCTTCAGTGGTTATTAGAACCATTGAAATTTTTTTTTATAAGATTATTGCCTCTGAGGCTGCCAGTAGTATTAATAAAACCTGTATAAAAGAGGATCTTCTCAATTATTATTATTATTATTATTATTATTATTATTATTATTATTGTTATTATTATTTTTGTTATTATTTTTATTTTTATTATTATCATTATTATTATCATTATTATTGTTATTATTATTATTGTTAATGTTATTATTATTATTACTTATGTTGTTATTATTATTATTACTTTTATTATTATTATTATTATTATTATCATTATCATTATCATTATTTTGTTTATAGAACGTAAATAATCATTCTTCGGCTGATACTCACGTAGGCGTTGAAGTGCTTCTTCAAGAAGGGACGTCTAATAAATCACTGTAAAGAAACGGCTCTCCCGTCAGGCCGCTGTGAAAAATTCTTTCACGGAGCTTTGGCCTTATTCCTCCGGGGGTGGGGACTGAGGGAACCGGGGGGGGGGGGGGGAGAGAAGACGCATGCTATGTTTTTCCCCCGCGCGAGAATCATTTACCTAAATCTGGCGAAGGGCCGCATCTTGGCACCTTGATCCAGCGGCATTTCTTTTGTGTCCTTAGCATGAGGTGAACGAGAGAAATGAGGAGATAAGAGAGATAAGCTCGTCTTATTTCGAGAGATTCTGAACTAACTCGTGATCTTGAATACTTCGTTGTTGTTGTTGTTGTTGCTGTACTCCTGGCTGCGAGTTCATTTTTTTGTATTTTTTTAGATTCTAATTTCATTTCTTTTTTCTTGGTGACGTGTGTTTTTCTGTCAAAAATAACTTATAGTTTGTGATATTTTTCATGTAAAATAGGCATATTTAAACATAATTTCAAATGGCAAACTATTTTTTTTTTCAGTTATTTAGGATTATTGGGTTCAGTTGCCAGATACGAAATAATTGCCAAAGAATAAGGAATACAATAAAAAAAGTGTGTCGCGAAAAATATTTATCTGAATTGTATTGGATTATTTGAACTAATTGCCAGTATACGAAATGATTACCAAAGAATATTAGTAGATAAATAAAGAATGCAATAAACGAAATATTTGTCGAGGAATGGTTATCTGAACTACCGGTATACTGCAATATTTGACCCAGTTGCCAATATACGAAATGATTACTAAAGAATATTAATAAAATAAAGAATACAATAAACGAGTATTTGCCGAAAAATATAAGTTATTAGTACAGAAAAACTCAGATTAGTTACGGATTGGTAAGAGCCTCAAAATAGTTATACATCAGCTAACATCCACATGTACAGTTGGCTTCATTAATTCCGGTACACTTCACTGGATGCTAAGGAGATGTCTGACAGCTGTACATTGCGTCATAAGCTGTTAGCAACGTTGGCAGTAAAACAAAGTTCATAATCTTGTAAACATGTGATTAAAAGTCTTTAATTGATTTTTAACGAAGTGTTGAATAGCGAATCATTTGCCTCCTGCAATGTACAGAGGTGTCATCTGGTGGAATGTACTGGAATTAATGAAGGCAACTGTACCAAGCCATTCCATGTCTGGAACTGACCGTTACCCTCGGCAGCAGTTATCCTGCAGGTCATCCAGCAGACGTAACGTGCCGTTAGGGAACTTGAATCGAGTCCTGTGTGTATTTATTTGCATTGCAGATGAAACATAAACACGGGATATTGTTTGCATATTGCAGACAAAAGATATCGATTTCATGTGTGCGGGATTATACTCTCTCTCTCTCTCTCTCTCTCTCTCTCTCTCTCTCTCTCTCTCTCTCTCTCTTTGAGTTATAAACACGCACACGCAGTCACACAATTCGGGGTGAATCAAGTTATGTAGTAGGAGGAAATCTTTGTTATGACTTGATGGGGGATTTGCGTGTTAATCCACATTCGGACTGACTAACTACTATATATAAGTAACGAATTGTGGGTGTATATATATATATATATATATATATATATATATATATATATATGTATGTGTGTGTATATATATGTGTGTGTATATATATGTATATATATAAATACATATGCATATATATCTATGCACTACACATGCATATATATATATATATATATATATATATATATATATATATATATATATATATATATATATATATTCATTTATAAATATACAGTATATATATATATATATATATATATATATATATATATATTCATTTATATATATACAGTATATATATATATATATATATATATATATATATATATATATTTATGCGTATTATATATAAATATATTTATTTACACACACACATATATATATAGGTATATATATATATATATATATATATATATATATATATATATATATATATATACCTATATATATATTAATATACATATATAAATTAATATATATATATATATAAATTAATATATATATATATATATATATATATATATATATGTGTGTGTGTGTGTGTGTGCGTGTGTGTGTGCGCGCGCGCATGCTTAGACATCTCAAGCGGTGGACTGTAGACATTACTGGGAAGTTTTTATATAAAGTCCAATCCACAACTTTTAATCTTCAAGTTTTTAGTTATTTTGTCGACTGTTACATCCCTTCAGTTTTTTTTCTTTTTTTTCATTAATTTTACGACAATAATTCAC
>NC_090737.1:19175782-19178282 GCF_036898095.1 Palaemon carinicauda
CGGCAGTCTTTACATTACGGTCTTAGCAGCTGCCCTTCGCCTGGTTTACGGCAGCCATACTATACGGTCTTAGCGGCATTAATTTGACCGGTTTACGGCAATCATTACTTTACGGTCTCATCGGCGTCCCTTCGTCCGGTTTGCAGCAGTCTTTAGTTTACGGTCTTATCGGTGTCCTTTCAGGCTGGTTTGCGGCAGTCATTATTTTATGGTCTTATCGGCGTCCCTTCGTCCGATTTACAGCAATCATTACTTCACGGTCTTAGTGGCGTCCCTTCAGCCAGTTTGCAGCAGTCATTATTTTACGGTCTAATCGGCGTCTCTTCGGCTGGTTTGCGGCAGTCATTATTTTACGCTTTTATCGGCGTCCTTTCATCCGGTTTACGGCAGTCGTTACTTTATGGTCTCAGCGGCGTCCCTTCATCCGGTTTACAGCAGTCATTACTTTTATCGGCGTCCCTTCGGATGGTTTGTGGCAGTCATTACTTTACGGTCTTAACGGCGTCCCTTCGGCCGGTTTGCGGCAATTATTACTTTACAGTATTATCGGCGTCACTTCGTCCGGTTTATGGCAGTCATTACGTTAGGGTCTTATCGTCGTCCCTTCGTCCAGTTTATGGCAGTCATTACTTTACAGTCTTATCGGCGTCCCTTATCCGGTTTATGGCATTCATTATTCTACGATCTAATTGGCGTCCCTTCAGTCGGTTTGTGGCAGTCATTACTTTACGATCTTATCGGCGTCCCTTCAGTCGGTTTGCAGCAGTCATTACTTTACGGTCTTATCAGCGTCCCGTCGGCTGGTTTGTCAGTCATTAATTTACGGTCTTATCGGCGTCCCTTCATCCGGTTTACGGCAGTCATTACTTTACGGTCTTAGCGGCGTCCCTTTTTCCGATTTACGGCAGTCATTACTTTACGGTCTTATCAGTGTCCCTCCGGCTGGTTTATGGTAGTCATTATTTTACGGTCTTATCGGCGTTCCTTCATCCGGTTTATGGCAGTCATTATGTTAGGGTCTTATCGGCGTCCCTTCGTCCGGTTTATGGCAGTCATTACTTTATGGTCTTATCGGCGTCCCTTCGTCCGGTTTATGGCAGTCATTACTTTATGGTCTTATCGGCTTCCTATCGGCAGGTTTTCGGCAGGCAGCATTACTGTACGGTCATATTGGTGTGCCTACAGCAGCTGGTGCATAGCAGGAATTACTTTACAAACTTAGCGGCGTCCCTTCGGCCGATGCACTGCAGGCATTACTAATGGCTCCTCAACGGCGTCCCTTCGGCCACTAACTGCATTCAATTTTATTAATTCTACTTTACCTCCATTCAGGTTTTTTTTTTTTTTTTTTTTTTTTTAACCTGTTCATTAACTTCTCGACTTTCTTTTTAGAATGTGACGGCAGTCAATCTTCCCCCCCCCCCCCCCACAGTTTCACCTCAGTGCTGAATGACCTTCCAGTTCCCAACACTTAGCCATATTGTTGAAATTCTTAAATGCAATCCAAAATGTTGGCTGACATCCAAAGGAATTAAGATTATGTAATGATAATAATAATAATGATAATAATAAAATAAACTTAACAGACACGTGTACCCAAACCGAAAATAGTAAATATATTCCTTTGTATTTCGCTGTAAAACAGTTGGTTCCAGAGCGCAAGTACTGGGAAATGCCCGATGCAAATACCAACTTGTTTCTTGCTGCAACGCGAATGCTAACAAGCTTTTGGGTGCAAGAGAGAACTGAAGTAACTTTTTTTCTGGTTTGTGAGAAATGGAACTGTGATTATTGATCGCTTCTCGCTGTATTGAGTATTTTTGATAAGAAGGTCGAAACCTATTTTGAGCGAAATTTATAGAGATAACTAATACTGTCTTCATGCTTAGGTCAAGTCAGTACAGAGGTAATGGATATAAACTGGAATTGAAAAGATAAAACAACACTCAATGTGGTACTTTCTATACACTGTTAGAAAAAAAACCGTAATTTTAATCGGAAATTCTCCGTAAAAATATACTGTTGTCAACCATATTTCAGTAAAATACAGGCGACTGTAATTTTACCTTAGTGTGTTGTTATCTTTTACGGGTTGGTGACCGTAATATCACTGATTTAGGTCAACATATCCGTTTTTAAAACGGTAAAAATCCTGGAATAAATATTGCCAGACATTTACCGTTTTTTAAATGCAAATTTTTAACAGTGTACATACGAAATAGCAAATACATGGAACACTCATCCATCGGATGTAGTGTACAGTAACACGGTAAACGAATTCAAAAGTAAGTTAAGAAAAATTAAAGAAACTTTATGCGTTTAAACTAATTTTCTTTTCCCAAGAGCAAAACGGAGTCTCCACTGGTGGACTAAAAAATCCTTGAGACATCCAAAATCCTTGTAACTCCTCGTGACCTGCATGTGGGAGCAACTTGTATCATGCTCACGCACGAAAATTACGGTCATGAAACTCATGAGAAAGTCTATTGATCTTGGAAAT
>NC_090737.1:19183282-19188282 GCF_036898095.1 Palaemon carinicauda
TGTTACTATTCCTAAAATGTTCTATTTTTCCTTATCTCCTTATTTCCTTATTTCCTTTCCTCACTGGGCTATTTTCCCTGTTGGGGCCCCTGGGCTTATAGCATCCTGCTTTTCCAACTAGGGTTGTAGCTTAGCATTTAATAATAATAATAATAATAATATAGATATACTATTTCAAATATCTTTTCCAACTCTAATTTCCTAATGTTCAAGATCCACAGAAGAATTAGTTATAATAATTCAAATATCTTCTTAAACTTCAATTTCCCAATGTTCAAGATAAAATGTTATAATTAATGTTGATTTGAATTTTATCTGGAATGTGATGATCATACTTCCCCTCTCAAAAAATTCCTGTAAAGGCTGACGGATTCATGAATAATTCAGATGTTGACAGTTATACTGAAGGTAAAAAGCGACGTTTAACCTTTAAATCAAGATTTTTTAGTTCTTTATTCGTTTGTCAGTGACTGAACGTGACCCGTGATGTCAATTTAGTTCGATATTCATTTGAAAAACGATATTGCACATGCGTTATGCAATTGTTTTTATTGTATTTTTTTTTTATTTTTGCTCTTATTGATGCAGGAAACTATTTTTGTATTTTGATTATATTTATTTTCCTTCGCTTATTTACTTATTTCTATTTTCGGTTGTTATTCTTGCAAGAAACGATTTTTATATTTTGATTATATTTATTTTTCTTCACTTATTTACTTATTTCTATTTTCGGTTTTTATTGATGCAGGAAACGATTTCTATATTTTGATTATATTTATTTTTCTTCTATTATTTACTTATTTCTATTTTCGGTTTTTATTGTTGCAGGAAACGATTTTTATAATTTTATTATATTCATTTTTCTCCTAGTTACTCATTTTCTCTCTGTGGACATGAGTGGTCATGATAATTACAACTACATGGTTATTAAATAGCCTCTCTTATCGTGATTGAATCCAATGCAATCAAAAGTAAAACATAACCTCCTTCCAACTTCATTGGCGCAGGTAATTATTACAGTGATTGAAGAACATATCCTCTTGCATCTTCAGAGAACCTTTGCACGGAATCTTGAAATTTACATTTGTAAACACAACATAAATTGCAGTTTTGAACCGGACAATTTGCTTCAGATTTGTCTATCAAGATATAATTCCTTCATTCTGCATTGTAAACGTCTGTCGTTAGCTATTCTCTCTCTCTCTCTCTCTCTCTCTCTCTCTCTCTCTCTCTCTCTCTCTCTCTCTCTCTCTCTCTCTCTCTCTCTCTCTCTCTCTCAATTTTTTTTTTTGAAGGTCGTGAATACGCAATCATTAAAAAAACCTTTGCAATTTACATTGAATTTTTTTACCTTAAAAACCTATTTCTGAAATGGAACTTGAGAACATCATTGCAATATTGCAATTCATCTTTATTTTTATTTTGAAATATGCATTGAAAAGGTTTTTTTTCTGAGAACATTTTTTTTTTTTCAATTTGTTTCATCGTTCATGTGATGCATCTGTTAGTCAGCCCTTTTTTTTTTTATTAATTGATATTGATTCATCTATCAACTTAAAATTTTATGAAAGGAATTGATGGATGTTTCCATTATTCTTCATTCTCTTTTCATGATAAAGGAAGGAGTGTGAGAAAAAGAAGTTGAACTGGTTTGCCATCATGAGCATGTTGTGGCCTGATTGGTAACGTCTCTGCCTGGTGATCGCCAGATACGGGATGCAACTTCACCATCCTTGTGAGCTAAGGATGTGGGGTTTGAGGGACCCTATATGTCTATCTGCTGACTCATCATCAGCCATTGCCTGACTCTCCCTGGTCCTAGCTTGGGTGGAGAGGGGCCTTGGGCGCAAATCATATGCATATATGGTCTGGCAGTCTCTAGGTCATTGTCCTGCTTGCTAGGGCAATGTCAATGTCCTTTGCCACTGCCATTCATGATTGATTTATTGATAGATTGATCTGAGGTTTTCTGGCATCCTGACGTTTAAGGTCATTGTCGCCGATTCCTGCCATTCATGAGCGGCCTTTAAACCTTTAATAGGTCATAGAGAAGCTGAGACCTGGAGAGAAGAGGCCAGGTTACTGATTAAATTACAAGTTTTTCTCCCTTGTTTTTTTCCCCGTTTTTCCCCTTTATTTCATTATGTTCAACAGCCTGACTCTACTTCCTTCAACAAAATCCAAATAACAAATAACAAATGTTATTTACAAGCTATATAGATTTCGTCTCTCAGGGAGATAAATTTAGTATCTTGTCTCTTATTAATTGCAGAGGAACAAAATGATGAGTTACGTTCTCCCATAAACTCTGGTTGGGAATCTATTTCTTATGGAGTTATAATTTATCTGCCCTTGGCGCTCATATTTTCATATCGGTGATATTTATTGCTTCTGATTGGATTGCTAGTAGTGTCATAGTATGAGATAAACATATTTCGTCTCTCAGTGAGATAAATTTAGTATCTTGTCTCTTATTTATCTCCCTGAGAAACGAAGTCTAATTAGGGGTACCACAGGAGTTAGAAAACTATCAGATAAGATCCAAGAAAGTAGACTGACGTGGTATGGTCATGTCATGAGAAGAGATGAACAGTATATTGGGAGGAGAGTGATGGAAATGGAGGTACAGGGAACGAGAAGGAGAGGGAGACCAAAGCGAAGGTGGGTGGACTGTATCAAGGATGACCTTCGATCAAAGGGATTAACCGGTGATGAGGTGTGGGACAGAGGTAGATGGAGAAGGCTGACCAGAAACATCGACCCAACATAGAAGTGGGAAAAGATGTAGACAAAGTAGAAGAAGAAGAAGAATAGTCGTATTTGTAACTATTATACTGTACAAGTAAAGAACAGATGCTCTAATTCATTTTCTTGATTATAGTTTTCTGTAAGATAATTTCTTTTTAATGATACTTTGCAAGTGAATATGACTATTTCAACGATAATTAGCATTTTATAATGAGCATTAGTACTTGCGTCCCTTCAGTAGTTCTCTGCAAAATAGTTCCCTTTTTTTACTGATATTTTGCAAACGTGTATATGACTATTTCAACGATAATTTGCATTTTATAATTAGCATTAGTACTTGCGTCCCTTCAATAGTTCTCTGTAAGAAATATTTTTAATGATATTTTGCAATCTTGTAAATGACTATTTCAACGATAATTTGCTTTTTATAATGAGCATTAGTACCTGCATCCCTTCAATAGTTCTCTGTAAGAAATACTTTTAATGATATTTTGCAAGCTTGTAAATGACTATAAACGATAATTAGTTTTAAATAATAAACATTACACCTCCATCCCTTCAATAGTTCTCTGTAAGAAATATATTTAATGATATTTTGCAATCTTGTAAAGGTCTATTTCAACGATAATTAGCACTAAATAATAAACATTAATACCTGCATCCCTTCAATAGTTCTCTGTAAGAAATATATTTAATGGTATTTTGCAAGGTTGTATATGACTATTTCAACAATGATTAGCATTAAATAATAAACATTAATACTTGCATCCCATCAATAGTTCTCTGTAAGAAATATTTTTAATGATATTTTGCAAGCTTGTATATGACTATAAACGATAATTAGTATCATATAATAAACATTAATTCTTGCGTCTCCTCATTTGTCTCAAAATTATGGTTCCTCCCCCAATCAGATAGGGAGGTTTAGAATTCTGAACGAGTGTACGCCAGAGCACACAGACAAATGCGCACACATTTGAATGAAGGGAAACATTCGGGGTTTAAACTCGATTTGGACGTTATCTCCCGTCCCCTGACATACAGTCAACATCATCTTCCTCTTCTTGTGTAGGGATTTGTTAGAATAATTCTGAATATTACAATTTTTTTTCTGAACATTATTGACATTTTTTAAACATTCTCTAATACTTTTCAACATTATTTAATATTTTTCAACATTCTTAAATATATTTCAACAGTTTTGCATATTTTAGAAATTTATTTCAACGTTCTTGAATATTTTAAAGATACATTTCAATATTCTTGAATGTTTTAAGATGTATTTCAACTTTCTTGAATCTTTTTTCAACGTTATAGAATCTTTTAAAATATATTTCAGCTTTCTTGAATATTTTGAAAACAGATTGCAACATTCTTGAATATTTTTTAATATATACTTAAAAATTTGTGGATATTTTTAAATGTATTTCAACATTAATGAGTATTTTAAAATATTTTTCAACATTCTTAAATATTTGAAAAATATATTTCAAGATTCTTGAATATTTAAAGAATATATTACAATATTCTTGAATGTTTAGAAAATATATTTCAACATTCCTGAATATTTTCAAGATATATTTTAACATTCTTGAATATTTTTAGAATGTATTTCAACCTTCTTGAATATTTTTATAATATGTTTCAACATTCTTGATTTTTTTAGAATTTACTTCATCATTCTCTTATATTTTGAAATTGTATTTCAACATTCTTTATTATTTTAAAAATATATTTCAACATTCTTGAATATTTTAAAGATATATTTCAAAATTCTTGAATGTTTTGAAAATATATTTCATCATTTAGAATTTTTTTAGAAATATATTTAAGTATTCCTGAACTTTTTTAATATTCACGTGTATGTATGAACATTCCTGAATAGATTTTAACATTCCTTAATATTTTTAACATCCTGAATGCTTTTAATAATCCTTTATATTTGTGAACATTCCTGAATGTTTTTTAACATTTGTGGCGTTGAGAAAGTACCGGCCGAATAAAGTATGAGTATTAGTATGATAAGAGAGCATCGGGAGAATGCTTGATCAAATTACTCTAATCGCATACTTATACTAACCTTACTTATAGAGATGTTAGAGATTAATTAGTCTATTACGGGCAAACTATCATTTTTATGTATTGATCAAAAGTATATGTATAGATTTTGCTTTTCCATTTTGGGATTAGTAATATAGTTAACGCTGCTATTTTATTATTTTTATTTTGTAGTTATTGTTTAAAATTACTCA
>NC_090737.1:19190782-19196517 GCF_036898095.1 Palaemon carinicauda
TTTTTATGTTGTAGCTCTTAGGCATATAGCATCCTGCTTTTCCATCTATTGTAGTAACTAAGCTAATGATGATAATAATGATAATAATGATAATAAATAATCATGTTAAGAATTCTCTAGAAAATCTGATTTTAATCAAATTTAGTAAAAAGAAGTTTTCAAAATATTCAATACCTGACGGTTTCATGATACATTGAAACAAAAGCGGGACTAATTCTGTAATGTCAATTGCATTATGTAAGGGACTTTAGATTTCATCTCTTTTAATCTGATTTGTGCTACAAATGGAATAAAATGTCGGTGTGTTTATGTTAGAAGCTTACTTGTCATTTAGCTTTTCACCTATTCAAATTCTCTCTCTCTCTCTCTCTCTCTCTCTCTCTCTCTCTCTCTCTCTCTCTCTCTCTCTCTCTCTCTCTCTCTCTCTCTCTCTCTCTCGTTGTTTATATTATTTTGTATATATAAATGTATAACATATATATATATATATATATATATATATATATATATATATATATATATATGTGTGTGTGTGTGTGTGTGTGTATGTATATATAATGGGTATGTATTGTACCATTATACAATTATACAAAGACTAACCCAGGCATTAATTCGTACTCCAAACAGTGACAAATCCATCCATCAGAAACTCTCTCTCTCTCTCTCTCTCTCTCTCTCTCTCTCTCTCTCTCTCTCTCTCTCTCTCTCTCTTCTTGACCACGCTAGCTCTGCCAACCAACCACCATCCCGGTAAGATGGAAACCTCATAATTAAATGTCAACTCTGATATTGGAATCATATGCTTCTTCGCCATCTTCATTTAAGATAGTCATACTTCGGCCCAATGAATTTCTTATCTTTGCGAAATTTATGGACCGGCGTCGCAGAAGTTGGCCAAAATTAAGAGCGCGCTTTTTTCTCGCTTACTGATTCGCGCGATATATGGGAATGTGCAAATTAGAAGAGAAGTATGTGCCTCGTTTGAAGAGAAGGAAGTCTAAATTGAGCTTTGATCTGCAGTGGAAGTATGTCGTTATGTAATTAAATGCGACGTATCATTTGAATAATAGCCTTTACCCCAACAAAGGATGGCTCGTGAGAAATAATTATAGCGCGCGCACACACACACACACACACACACACATATATATATATATATATATATATAAATTTCTACTTCAAACAAAGCGAAGAGAATATTTGTTACCGTTTCCAATTTTTTTTTCTTTTTTTTTTTTTTTTTTTTTTTTGAAAACGGATACTGTGATATTTTTAGTAGTTTTATCTCGTAAACCATTGTTGATTTGTGATAATTTTTGCATTATTATTATTATTATTATTATTATTATTATTATCATTATTATTATTATTATCATAATTTTTACCATCATTATTATTATTATTATTATTATTATTATCATTATTATTATTATTATTATTATTATTATTATTATTATTATTATTATTGAGCGTAGAGCTCTTCTCGACTTCAGAATTATTGAAACACAGCAATTCACTGTAATTTTTTTTTTTTTTATAAAGAGTTTTATGTATTTTTTCCAAACTGAGTACTTTTAATCCCTTGGCGGACTATGCTTGATCTTTAATAAAGAAGTAAAGAAAACTTAGTTATCAATCAATCTGCAGTAAAAATACCACACAGTCCTCGAGTCAAAAGTGAACCCACCATCTGCCTATAGATGCAATCTACGGTAATGTAATTTCTTTTGGCTATTCCGATTCTCTGATCATGCTATACTGAAAAATTGGTTTGAAAGACATGCATATGATAAATATCATGAGTTTTTTTTTTTTTTTTTTTTTTTTTTTTTTTTTTTTTTTGACAAAACCCGTAGATGAAAAATATTTATTTCAGAAAAATCTGGAAGATTTAGTAATGTGCAACATTTTATTTATTTTATTATCCTACGAATGCCTAGTGATAAGAGTCCTTGTCTTACCAATCATCATCTTCAGGATGCCTGAAAACCTTGAATCAATCAATCAATTACCAATCATCATCTCCTACGCCTATTGATGCAAAAGGCCTCGGTTAGATTTCCCCAGTCGTCTCTATCTTGAGCTTTTAATTTGATGCTTCTCCATTCAACATCTCCTACTTCGCGCTTCATAGTCCTCAGCCATGTAGGCCTGGGACTTCCAACTCTTCTAGTCCCTTGTGAAGCCCAGATGAGCGTTTGGTGAAAACTCCATAACCGACCGACCAATGTTACTGTCGTTGTAGCAATAACAGTTGAATTTAAAACAAACACATTCAATAGCTGTAGTGATAAATGGTATGGTAACAACCTCCGAGAATCTCCCCGATATGATAAAAGCAATTTCTCTCTCTCTCTCTCTCTCTCTCTCTCTCTCTCTCTCTCTCTCTCTTTGTACATATATATATATATATATATATATATATAATATGTATATATATATATTTCTTTATTAGTTACGCTCAGCATCATTGTCAGACATTTAACTACTCGGTCTCTCCCCATCCCATGGGTATGGTGAAGAGGAAGTAGTCATACCTTGATGAAAGGGTTATACCATGAGAGGCACATTCGGAAACCACAAGTCCCCGCAAACCTGCGTGTATGCGTGTTTGTGCAGATATCTATCTAAACATTTAGCTGTCACTTTGACGGGTCGCGTACACTCGTATGTTGGGAGTATAGTTATTCCCTCTGACGGAGATCCGATGAGGTTTTTTTTTTTTTTTTTTTTTTTTTTTTTTTTTTTTTTTTTTTAAATGGCCATTTGGCCAGATAAACATCCCACTGCCTTATGACCTATTCTCGGAATCCCACTGTTACTCCTCGTATTGCATCCCTACCGAGAAAGGTCACTATTGAAAGGAAAGCTGAACCTGAGATATTATATTTTCTCACATTTCAGAATTCAAACCTGACCTATTTCTAGGGGCGAGGTTTACCCCGAAGAGCTCTTCTCTCATATAGAGTATTTTAGTTTGTTTTTTTTCAACCTCAGGCTTTTTATTTCATTTAATATTTCTTTTTTTTGTTTCATATGAAGGAACTCATTATGTAGAAGTCTTTATTTTCCGTAGATATATGTGTTTTTATTGTTATATTCATCTTTATCTAGTTAAAGTATCTTTTAGTTTTGTTTCACTTAGTATTCAGTATCTAGATCATAATTCTTTACCTTCCACCGTATTGGGTTAGTTTTCTTGCTTGAGAGTACACTCGGACATGCTATTCTATTGTGTTTCTCTTCCTCTTGTTTTTTTGGAAGTTTTTATAGATTACACATGAAAGATGCACTTCAAAGTTGTTGGTGTTCTTAAAATATTTTATTTTGATTGTTCTGTACTTCTTTTGTAGTTTATTAATTTCCTTATTTCCTTTCCTCACTGGGCTAATGTTCCCTGTTGGATCCCTTGGGCTTATAGCATCCTGCCTTTCCAACTAGGGTTGTAGTTTAGCTTGTAATAATAATGATAAGATGAAGCGTACTTAGCAATAGGTGTTTGATATGCGTATGCTAGTTTCAGCAGTATTTGATTGTCTCTCAAATTATAATTTTCTATTTTTTAGTATTCGGACACTTTCATACTGCTTGCTGATTGTCTCAGGTTCTGACAGTTTTAAATTAGCTGTTATTATTATTATTATTATTATTATTATTATTATTATTATTAGCAGCCTAGCTACAATAGTTAAAAAAGCAGGATGTTTCAAGCCAAAAGACTTCAACAGGGAAAGTAGCCCAGTGCGGAAAGGAAATGGAGAAATAAAGAATATATTTTTAAGAAATAAAGGGAAAAATTATAAAGTATAATAGGACCAGGAACATCGTTAAAATAATTTTAGCATATTTAAACTCTGAAACAAGACTTCCGTTACCCTTTCCTACATAAAAACATTTACAACATTTTTGAATATCTGAAGTTCAGTCACTACAACCACCAGATTAGAAAGACCATTCCTCAATCTGACGACAACTGGAATTAAACTTCTAAAATACTGTGAATTATTCATGGAGAAGGCAAGACTGTTTAGATGATAATAGATATAACTGTGATGGCTGATGTGGTAACGTTCATGAATGGTGAACGCCAGACTGGGGTTCGAGTCCCACTCAGGCTCGTTTGTTCGTTTGGTTGCTTCAACCTCACCCTCCTTGAGAGCTAAGGATGTGGGGTTTGGGGGAGCCTATAGGTCTATCTGCTGAGTCATTGCCTGGCACTCCTTGGTCCTAGCTTGGGGGAGAGGGGGCCTTGGGCGCTGATTATATGAAATAGTTGGTCAGTCTCTAGGGCATTGTCCTGCTCGATAGGGCAATGTCACTGTCACTTGCCCTGCCATTCATGAGCGGCCTTTAAACCTTTAAACCTACTACTAATTACCTACTAGATGGTACAGTTTGGGAAGATCTTGATGTAAAGAATGGTCAAAATTTCGAAAATTCTTATTTAACGTGCCCAAAGAACTATTATCATCATCATCATCATCATCATCATCATCATCATCATTACTATTATTATTATTATTATTATTATTATCATTAAAAGGAGGAGAGTTACTAGCCCAATGAGTCAAGCTCGACTCTTACCGAGCTAGCCCTAATATATTCGGGAAGGAAAAATCTAATGCATATTTAAATATAATGAATAAAAAGATTAATTTTGAGATAAATATCTGTGATAAATAGAAATTTAAATTTTACACAAAACCCAAGGCTTTTTAAAAATATTAAAATCTTATACACTTACGGAGGAACTCTCAATTCGATTAGAATTATGCTAACTTTCCTGACCAAAACATAAAAGATTTTGTCTTTAAAGATTTTATAATCGCGAAAAATGTGTATATTAAAAAATTTTGTCTTTAGAAATTTCATAATCGCGAAAAATATGTATATTAAAAAAAATTTTGTCTTAAGAAATTTTATAATCGCGAAAAATATGTATATTAAAAAATTTTGTCTTTAGAAATTTTATAATCGTGAAAAATATGTATATTAAAATATTTTGTCTTTAGAAATTTTATAATCGCGAAAAATATGTATATTAAAAAATTTTGTCTTTAGAAATTTTACAGTCGCGAAAAATATGTTTATTGAAAAATTTTGTCTTTGAAAATTTTATAATCGCGAAAAATATGTATATTGTCACACTTGCTGCACCGGGGAAGCGCTTCATGAAGTGTGCACATAAAAAATCGTAGGGTCAATTTCATTTATTCAATACGCAATCTTGCTAAAATTACTTCCGTCCTTTTGTGTTTCTGGTCATATGATTCCCATTGTGAAATAATTGGTTTTATTTATTTTATTACTCCAAGGTCTGTACGAAAGCCAAGCTGCATATTAGGGGAATAGATGGTTATCTTCAACAAAACTATTTTTTTAAAGGGCAATCAAAAACTTTAGATTATATTGGAGTAATGGAAATTGGGTGGTAATCGCCAGTTGTTAGAGATGCCATTAACACAATTACCTAATGCAGTAACATTACTAATTCTCCAAGTACATACAGAAACTTTTTGCTAACATTGGAGCTAATGAATAACATTTAGGTTTATACCTTCATAGGCATCCAGGTTCAGTGATAGAGTTTTAATTACTCTGGAGTGAAATTACCCGAGCGAATTACAAAGTTAAAAATTTGTGTTATAAAACGGAAAAAGTCTGGGAACATTTATTCCAGGTTTTTTACCTTTTTTAAAAAACAGTTATATTGACACAACGTAGTGATATTACGG
>NC_090737.1:19197017-19212017 GCF_036898095.1 Palaemon carinicauda
CAGTTATATTGACACAAACGTAGTGACATTACGGTCACCAACCTGTCAAAGATAATAACAAAGTAAGGTAAAATTACAGTCCGCTTGTATTTTACTGAAATACGATTGAAAATAGTAGAATTCCCGATAGAAATTACGTTTTTCACAGTGTTTTAGCTTCGGGAAAACAGGAACGATGAAGATCGAGTTTCTCATTACTCATTGCTGTTAAACACATCAGACAAATGGGCTTGCCTTTTTCTGTTGACAGTGAGTGGCAGAGTCATCTGGTTTAAGTAAAGTAAGAACTCTTAAGTCTACGCCAAGCATTGCAAATTATTATTTGAAAGCATAATTACGTAGTCTCTCTCTCTCTCTCTCTCTCTCTCTCTCTCTCTCTCTCTCTCTCCTCTCTCTCTCTCTCTCTCATATTTCAAATTGTCTTTAGGTAGCTTAAACATCAAGGATTTTTTTCTGACATATTTTTCCTCAAAAAGGAGAAAATTATCTCTCTCTCTCTCTCTCTCTCTCTCTCTCTCTCTCTCTCTCTCTCTCTCCTCTCTCTCTCTCTCTCTCTCATATTAAATTGTCTTTAAGATAGCTTAAATGATAAGGAATTATTTCAGACTTATAATTTTCCTCAAGTATGATAAAACTCTCTCTCTCTCTCTCTCTCTCTCTCTCTCTCTCTCTCTCTCTCTCTCTCTCTCTCTCTCTCTCTCATATTAAATTGTCTTTAGGTAGCTTAAACATCAAGGATTTTTTTCCGACATATTTTTCCTCAAAAAGGAGAAAATTATCTCTCTCTCTCTCTCTCTCTCTCTCTCTCTCTCTCTCTCTCTCATATTAAATTGTCTTTAAGATAGCTTAAATGATAAGGAATTATTTTCAGACTTATAATTTTCCTCAAGTATGATAAAACTCTCTCTCTCTCTCTCTCTCTCTCTCTCTCTCTCTCTCATATTAAATTCTCTTTAGGTAGCTTAAACATCAATGATTTTTTTCCGACATATTTTTCCTCTAAAAAGAGAAAATCATCTCTCTCTCTCTCTCTCTCTCTCTCTCTCTCTCTCTCATATTAAATTGTCTTTAAGATAGCTTAAATGATAAGGAATTATTTTCAGACTTATAATTTTCCTCAAGTATGAGAAAACTCTCTCTCTCTCTCTCTCTCTCTCTCTCTCTCTCTCTCTCAGGCAAATGAGGTTTTCCGAAATCACTATTCTCCTTTCGGTTTTCTGTAACTTTTTGCTTTTTCGTGGTCCGGCTGAACTTTCATTTTACGAAAGTTACAGGAATGAACATGGTGATCCGAATGGGGTTTTAAATAGTTCACATTTTATATGAACTAAATTTGCAAAATGATAATTAAAGAAGGTTATCAGTTTTAATGTTAAGAGCAGTGTATTATTTTTGTTCATATATCTTTATTTGCATTGTCAAGTGCATTTTTATGCGTTGCCAAGTGTAGTGTACAAGCTTTTTCGCTTGACTATATTTTACATACTTTGCCAAGTGTAGCTTTGTGATACTTTTTTAATACTCTGGATGCCTTGCCAGTGTAGCTCATATATATATATATATATATATGTGTGTGTGTGTGTGTGTGTATATATATATATGCATAAATATATGCATATATATATATATATATATATTTCTACACGGTTTCAAATGGTTTGTCAGGTGTAGCGTTCTAACATTTTTCATCTATGCTTTCTGTTCAGATATTTTGCAAAGGAAAGCGTGCCAACAATTTTTCCTTTTTTATTTTATTTATTCATTTATTTATTTTGGGTTGGAGACTGTCTCCTGTTGTGAATATTTCTTATACAATAGTTTACTTTCTTTCGTGACTTAGTCTATTGAAAATATATTATCATATATACACTGTTAAAAATTTACCGTAGATAAACGGTAAATCCCTGGCAACATTTTTTTCCAGATTTTTAACGGTTTAAAAACGGATATATTGACGTTATGGAGTGATATTACGGTCACCAACCCGTAAAAGATAATAACATGGTATGGTAAAATTACGGTCTCCTGTATTTTACTGAAATACGGCTGAGAACAGTTTATTCTTACGGAGAATTTCAGTTTTTGTTGAGTGTATGCTATTTTCAATATAGGGTCTGTTTTTAGGGCAGCAAAAATTTTCTTGTAATTGATAAGCAAATAGTCCATAGAGCTGGAAGAAATAGAAACACCCCCAGGAGATGATAAAAATCTCAATAAAGAAATCTTTGATACAACTTACTTATTACCAAAGGTCAAACCATTATATGAAAATTCTCAATTCTCCTTTGATCTATCTTATTATTATTTTATGTTAATATAATACAACACAAAATGATATAATGAAGAAAGTTAAAGGATTCGTGTCCAGATTCTTTACTCCTTGAAAAGAGAATAATTTTGTGGGAGATATATTCTGTGAAAAATAATCTTCAGTGAGAATATAATCTTTATGTCTTTGTTTGAAGATACGAATTGCTCAGCTCATTGAAAAATTTTAATAGGGTAGGTTTATGATATGAATTATTATTATGATTATTATTATTTTTTTTTTTTTTTTTTTTTTTTTTTTTAAGATATGGATATATGATCATGAACTATGGTAACCTTCAAACAATCAACTTGGGTAGGCTTATTCGCTTACGATTTAAATCACCGCATTTGGAAAGTATATTGTTTTGTTTTAAATTGCAACCTCTACTTTATCTATGTCCGCTTGCTTATATTACACAAGGGAAGCAGTTTCGCCTATTACACGCAAGTTTGGCAGTGTTTCATTATGATATTTTGAAGTACAATGGTCTTATTATTAATTTTGTTTTTATTTGATTTTTTTACCTCCGCCAACAAAGTTGGGAGAAGGTTATGTTTATGCTCCTGTTTGTCCGTTTGTCTGTTAATAACTTCCTGTCCACAATTTTACTCATAGAGTAGTTAAAAGTTTCATGGATTAATTGTTATGTTGAGACGTGGAAGTGATTCAGTTATGAAAGTCGTATGTCAAAGGTCAAGGTTGAGTAAAAGGTCGACCGAATTTAACCCGAAATTAACCCCAAGGTCGGGCATGGTTGTCACACAAACTTCAAATACGCTTACTATCGAAATTGATTCTGGGAAAGGCAAGGTTTCGAGAAATAAGCTACCGTGGCGGAGGTCTGCACTCTCGGAGTGCTTTTCTAGTTATTCTCTGTAATACGTTCGTTTTTCACATATTTGTATATGTGAACTTTGACTAAATTCCTTTTCTCTATATTTGTTTTCAAATTAAAGACCTCCAGCGAAGGCTGACTGAACCAAATGGTTTGATTGACCCTTTCTGAACGGTTCGTTACGCTTTTGGACGTCCTTAAATCTCTCTCTCTCTCTCTCTCTCTCTCTCTCTCTCTCTCAACTCAAATGTCAACAATAGTAATGTAGCAAGTGCTATATCTCAGTAGCAAAGCTTATAATTGATAAGAGAAAAGAATTCAAACTCCCGGGAAATACAATGCCAGACAAAAAAAAAAAAAGAATTAAGTAAACTATTCAGACTAGATATCCTCAACATAAGCTAGCCATCTGATCACTACTTTTTCTAGAGTACAGCAGTAAAGAATGACCATTATCTCTGTGTTTTATGTAATGGGAGAATGAATTTAACAGGTTTTCGAGCAGATAAAGAGTATCCTTTTATTTAGATACTCAACCTAGTTTCATTTGCTTTCACCGAACGTATCCGCTATTTGTGCAGAAATCTACATATAAGTTGTACTTAATCATTTGAAGTCGTCAATAGAGTATCCTTACATTTAAAATTTCAAGTCATTTATCTTTTCTCTCTCTCTCTCTCTCTCTCTCTCTCTCTCTCTCTCTCTCGGTACGGTGGGTACCAGTAAGGTCATTTAACTAGTCGCCGCGTGGTTCTTGCTAATGCTGAAAGTTAATAGCAGTCATTTAACTCGGACATTCAACAAACTACTAGGGGCATCCGGTTTTCTACACGTCTTATATCACGACAGCAGTAGGGGAAAGAAGGACCTTTTACTACTACTACTACTACTATTATTATTATTATTATTATTATTATTATTATTATTATTATTATTATTATTATTATTATTATTATTATTATTAGCTAACCTATAACCCTATTTGGAAAAGCAAGATGCTATAAGCCCAAGGGCCCCAACAGGGAAAAATGGTATCAGGACAAAATCCCCTGTAGGATAAAATCCCCCGAGGACAAAATCCCCTTTCTTTTGTAGAATGTCTAACCAAAATGGGAAACAAGGAAATAAAAAAAAAACAAGAGAAGTAATAAGCAATTAAATAGAGTATACTAAGGACAGTAACAACATTAAATTAGATCTTTCATACATTAACTATAAAAATTTTGAGTACATGAAGGAACGGGCTGTTTATGTGAACTGTTTGTGTAACATAGATAGTGTAGGTTATCAAGCCCTTGAAAGTATATAATTATAGAAAGTGTTCATTACCGTTTTAGAAATACTTCTATATTAATTGTTGATATGTGTAGGTTTCTAAGTTTCAAGCCATATAATAATTTTCCTTTGAAATAAATGTAAAAAAAGATCCTTGTCTAAATGAGTTTTCGTGAGTTTAACGTTTATCCGCCAACATTATTGTTTAAAATCGTTAACTTTTATGTTGGAAAGGTATATTAATATTATTATTGCTAGCTAAGTTACAACCACAGTTCGAAAAGCAGAATGCTGTAATCCCATAGGGCTCTAACAAGGAAAATAACTTAGTGAGGAAATGAAATAAGGATCGAAGAGGACTTTTTAATATAAATAATGATATATTTCTTGACTCTCTCTCTCTCTCTCTCTCTCTCTCTCTCTCTCTCTCTCTCAAAAGAATATCAAATGAAGACTACAAAAACCTCTTCACGCATAGCACAAGTCAGTACCGAAGTAACGGATGCAAACTGTATCTTTCAATACAACACCACTCAATGTGGTAATTTCTTTACATACAAAATAGAAAATACATAGAACAGACTTCTAACCCTTGTAGTGAACTGTGACACGGTAAACGAATTCAAGAATAAGTTAGACAAGATCATAAAACATTCTAAAAAAGCAAATTCGCTCTACCCAAGAAGAGCAAATGGAGTCTCCACGGATGGAGTAAAAAAATCTTTGAGACATCCAGAATCCTTGTAACTCTCTCTCTCTCTCTCTCTCTCTCTCTCTCTCTCTCTCCTCACATGAAGACAGTGGAATATAGACCATGATTTGGCCCATAAAGTGTCCTGACACTGTCATAGGGAAACAAATATCTTCTTCACATCTGGTTTCTATGTGGTTTCTATGGGTTAATTATACACTAACCCATTCTAGAAACATATTACAGTTATTATTATTCTGGGAGGGTGAATTGATGTTCGACTATTAATCCTATGGGGTCCTATATTACTTCCGAAATTCTGTGAAGTTCCTCGAAGGGGATTTAGTGTAGTCTTGATTAACTGTTGGGAAAAGTTTTGAAAGTTATTATGAGATGTGGCATTTGGCCTCTGCTCCTTTTATTCTGAATTTTCCCTCAAAAATATTTTTAGGTTTTTTGATGATTCATTATTTATCATCTAATTTTGTTGTAGATTTTCATACTTTGAAAATTTGTTTTATATATGAAAAAAGTTTTGATGTATGTCGATTTATATTGTTTTTCTTGCTAGTTAAAATAATCACTCATATGACATATTTTCACCATTAAATTTCCTAATTATTAAAACAATAATTCATTGACTCTCATAATGACAAGACATCAGTCATCCAGAAGTCGTCCAAAGCCAGAAAACATTCGAACAAGTTAGCTAATCAGTCATTTCTCTTCCTCCTCCTCCGCCTCCCATTTCTTTTCTTTTATCTTCATTTCTTCCATCTCCCAACCACAAATAGGTCCTCCTTGTGAGACCAGATTTATCTTAAGAACTGGAAGAATTTTTTTTTTTTTTTTTTTGCGGCCCCCCCCTCCCTTCCCTAGCATGTCCAGAAGTTTTTGATATAAAGCTGGTTGGATGGGAGATATTTTCCCGGACATAAGGGTTTATGGCTTCTCCTTTTTTTCTTGTAAAAAGCGTTGAGTCTAATCAATGCCTTCTCTCTCTCTCTCTCTCTCTCTCTCTCTCTCTCTCTCTCTCATTAAATATTCATATTGGTTGTTTTTGGCTGGGTTGTTTTTCGGTACGGTATATATTAAATTTCTGTGGCATTTTGAACCAAAAAAAACTCATTATGTAAATAAAAGTAAATATGTAAATAATAGCGGGAAAACTTTATATATATATACTTTATGAAGAGATTTTTTTTATATTATATGCACAATAGCTACTACTAATTATTTTTCACCCGTGGGGACAAATGAATAAACACTGTCGCAAATATACAAAATAATACAAAAATAAATTTGTTACGTAAGTAGGTACCATATAACGCTTTATCATAGGTAGTATATTCAGTATGTTCAACTACCCTAATCAAACGTTAGGGTTGAGGTTGGGCATAGTTGATAAAGAAGTTATGCCGGTTCCTTTAAATCTTGTCTTTCCTCTGTTTAGTATTATTATTATTATTATTATTATTATTATTATTATTGTTTATTATTATTATTATTATTATTATTATTATTATTATTATTATTTTTATGATTACTATAATTATTATTATTAATTATTATTATTATTATTATTATTATTATTATTATTATTATTATTATTATTACTATTGTTATTGTTATTATTATTATTATTATTATTATTATTATTATTATTATTATTATAATGGAAGAGATTAACCAGACCAATAGGTCAAGCTCGACTCGTACAGAACTGGCCCGACTAAATTCGGTAGGTTAAAATACTTATAATAAAGCTGATAATAAGATATAAAGTAAATATATAGAAAATATAGTGTAAAGAAAGGGAATGTGAGTTATAACGGAAAACTAAAACCCTTGTATCTTCCTAGAAGAGTTTTAGTATAGTAGGGTGAGGCAATTTTGGACACCTTTTTAGTAACCTTTGTACAAAATCTATATTAATAATTTATGACCAAATACCAAACATGTTTTCAAGAGAGGGAGGTCTCATCTATAAAAATGGCTTGTTTCATAATCATCAAAGAATTAGAAATTCTCGTATTACAGTAATAAAAAAAATATCTCAGAGGCGAGGCAATTTTGGACAGTGAGGCAGTTTTGGACACGTCTGTATCTCCGTTAAGCGCCAACGCTGAGTTGGGCAAACTATGACAATTTTTGGTCCCTATCAATATAAATATGCTAGAAAAAGAATTATAGACTTACATAAATTTTTTTGTCCGTAATCCAAGATTGTCTAATTTTGCCTTGCCAAAAAAAAAAGTGAGAAGTTTGCCTGTCCAATTTTGCCTCACTATATGAATATGTAAATCAAACTTTGTATTCGAGCACACAAATATATTTTTATGTATAAATATGCATATATGTAATCATAAAAATTCAAAATAAGACATAAGGGGTGCAGTAAAAGGGGTGTCTGCCCAAGGTGATACCCTAAAAGTGAGTGACACCCTGAGAGTTACATTAAAAAAAAAGTTTCCTTCTAGCTTGATGGTCATGATATGATTTTCAAAAAGTTATTTAATACTGGGGACACTCTTAAAGCTGTTGACACTCAGGGGGTGAAACCTTCAAAATGACTGACCAAAACATGTTAACGTTCTTGAGAGGGGTGTCAACCCAAATGCTAGAATTATCTTGGAGAAAAAAAAAAACTATATACATTGTACCTATAATAATAATAATAATAATAATAATAATAATAATAATAATAATAATAATAAAAACTCTACTATATACATTGTACCTATAATAATTCTCATATCCATATGAAAATTTCAGGAATTGAAATAGAATATATTTTCACTATTCCTGCTAATTCCATGTTTATAACTGTCATGTTGCCTTTTTGATGTGGTGTTAAATGGGGCAACATTAGTGTGAACAGCATGATAGATACATCAAGGAAAGGCAAAGCTGATCCCATAAACATTATTCGTCCTAAGTTGTACCTATCCATTTTATTCTTATCATTGTTACTTCATACTATGAACGAGCCATCAAAGAGATACTTTTACCTACAAAAGAAAGGGGTACAATCGAAGATTTAAGAAAAAAAGATGAAATGAAGAAAAATAAAAGGAAAAACACAAAGAAAGAGAGATAGAAACATGGCAAATCATGGAAATAAAAAGCAACCAAATATCTCTCGATTCTTTAAGAAAAAATGTTTGCAAACACTAACGTAAATACAAAAAATCTAAAGTGACCAGGGTATTAAATAGTGATAATTGAACTGCTAGGATAGTCCCGATAGTGAATGATAAGGATTTATTTATACCTAAAATAAAAGAAATAAAAAAGAAATTCAAATTATTTTGGAAGATATTAAGGATCGTTCATTATTTTGCATTGGTAGAGCAACAAAAGGGTTTTTTAGAGGAAGGAGGCTAAGTGACTCGCCTTGAACTAGATGCTTGAAGCCACCTATCATTTTCATCATCTTCTTCCAAAGCTATTGACGCCAAGGGCCTCAATTAGATTTCACTAGTCGTCTTTATCTTCAGCTTTTAATTCAATACTTCTCCAATCACAATATCCTACTTCATGCTTTATAGTCCTGAGTCTTCCAACTCTTCTAGTGCCTTGTGGAGGCCAGTTTAAAGTTTGGTGAACTAATGTCTTTTAGGCAGATCAAAGAGCATCCCCAAACCTTCTCCATCTACCCCTCACCATGATCTCATCCACTTGTGGCACTCGAGTAATCTCTCTTAGTTTCATTTCTAATCCTGTGCTGTCATTTAACACCCAATATTCTTCTGAGGGCCTTGTTCTCAAATCTACAAAATGAGTTTCATTAATATACCAAAATTCACGACCATACAGTAACACCGATCTCACTAAACTGATATACGAGGGGGGACCCAAAAGTAATCGGAATTATGTCATAGAATTTTATTCAGCTATTGTTACTTGTTTATAGTCTTATCACCTTCAAAGTACTCTCCATTTGAAGCAATGCACCGGTCCAGACGTGTTTTCCACTGTTGAAAGCAGTTTTGGAACTCTTGTGAAGTTATTTTTTTTAATGACTCCGTCGTTTTCTTCTTAACCTCTTCGACGTCTGCAAAACGTTTTCCTTTGAGGACTTTCTTCACTCAGGGGAACACAAAAAAGTCACAGGGAGCAAGATCGGGTGAATAGGGAGGGTGGGTAAGTAGGGTCATGCCATTCTTGGTCAGAAACTGTCCCACACTCAAGGCGGTGCGCGCTGTGGCAAAGTGGAGGGTGGTGCCTTCATCACGACAATGCACCAGCGCACACCGCCTTCAGAAAATCCTCAAAGGAAAACGTTTTGCAGACGTCGAAGAGGTTAAGAAGAAAACGACGGAGTCATTAAAAAAGATAACTTCACGAGCGTTCCAGAACTGCTTTCAACAGTGGAAAACACGTCTGGACCGGTGCATTGCTTCAAATGGAGAGTACTTTGAAGGTGATAAGACTATAAACATGTAACAATAGCTGAATAAAATTCTATGACACAATCCGGTTACTTTTGGGTCCCTCTTCGTGTAGCCTGATTATTATATGTAATTTTAGGCGATATGATTTTCAAATTTGACTTAACCTAGCCATGCTCTGATTTGCTTTTTTCAATCTTTCATTAAACTCAAGTTCTAAAGCTCCTATATTAGATATCATAGTTCCTAAATATTTAAATAATTCTACCTCATTAATCCTTTATCCTTGCAAAGATATTTCATCTTCAGTTGCATATTCCGTTCTCATCATCTGTCTTTCTTCTATTTATCTCGAGCCCAACCTAATGTGATTTTTCATGCATTCTGGTAAGCAAGCTTTCCAAGCCCTGTGGTGTTCTGCTAATTAGGACAGCGTCATCAGCATACTCTAGGTCTCCTAATTTTCTGTTACTAATCCAGTCCAATCCTTCTCCGCCATCCCCAACCGATCTATGCATTACAAAATCTATGAGGAGGATAAACAACGTAGGTAACACCATATTCCCTTAGAGTACTCCACTTTTCACCGGAAATTCGTTTGATAAGACGCCACTAACATTAACTTTGCATTTGCTATGTTTATGAACAGACAATTAAATTTACATATTTGAGAGGAACTCCATAATGTTGCAGGACTCTCCACAAAATTTGCCAGAGCACATACTCAAAAGCTTTTTCATAGCCCACATATACCATCAAAAGTGGAATTCTATATTCTACATTTTGCTGTACCACATGTCTTAAATGAAAATTTGGTCAGTACAACTTCTACCTTTTCTAAATCCTGCTTGTTCATCTCTCAACTTTGCATCAAACTTTCTCTCTAGTCTCTTTAGAATGAGCATTCTATATATTTTCATGACAGCTGACGTAAGTGTGAGGCCTCTGTAATGATTGCAATCAGTCAGATCTTTTTTTGTTATTTTCATCAGCACTCCTAGCTCCCATACATAAGGCTTTGCCTCTTCACGCCACATTCTACAAAATAATCTTGTAGGTAATCTGGGAGTCACTTCATTTTCAGGCAATATCATCTCAGCAGTTATTCCTTCGTATCCAGAGGCTTTCCATCTTTTGAGTTTTTTTTTTAAGAAGAGCATCGACTTCAAACACATCTAATTCATTCATGGGCACATCAAGGTCTTCATCCGTTTCAGGTATACCAACCAAATTATTCCCTTCGTATTTCCTATTCATGACCTCACTAAAGTGTTCAATCCAACATTACCTTTCTTCATGTTCTTTTGTTATAACAGATCCATCTTTCTTTTAGATGGGTATGTGCTTCTTTTTTCCCGTAGAGATTTCATTAATAATTGCAAGAGCAATTCCTACAACAAAGCCACTCCGTGAATTCATAGCTTTGTCAGCCTCATCTGCTTTCCTGTCTAAATATTCTCTCCAATCATTCCTGATATTTCTTTTGACCTCACTATCAATACTGAAATACTTGGCATGCTCTGCTTTGTAATTTCCATTACTTCCTCTAAAATTTTAAGAAGTCAATAAGTCAATTTCTGTCTTTGTCTTCATTTTATAGTATCCCAAGTATCATTTGATATCCATAGTTTTTTCCTTGCAACTGCATGTCCCATAACTTCGTCTCTTAAAGTCTCTTAAGACTGTAAATCTATTCCTACATTCAGTTACTAAGATTTCTGAGCTCATCCTCAAGAAGCTTAGTTGTATCAAACTTAAGTATTCTATCTACATTTCTATTGGGTTCTTTCAGTTTTAATATTTGTGTGGCAATGGGGAGCTGGTGATCACTACCAATAACTGCACCTCTATAGCTTGTTACATTTCCCAGAGTCCTCCTTCTCTCTTTATCAATGGCTATGTGATCTATTTGATATTTGTAATTGCCACATGGTGAAGTTCTTGTATATTTGTGGATCTCGTTGTGCTGGAAAAGAGTACCTCCAGTAACAAGATTGTTTTTGATGAACAATAACTTATAAAATGTGCCCCATTTTCATTTGCAACTTCGCCAAGAACCTCAACACCCATCACATTTTCTATCCCTTGATTATTCCTTCCAACTTTAGCATTAACGTCATTAATCACAATTTTCATATCTCTCTAGGTTCTCACCTATTATACTCTGCAGTTCTTCATAGTATTCATCTTTCCTTTTTTCAGGGGAATCATTTGATTCGCCTTGGAAGATGGAATCTTCGGGATCTTGAACCCTTCTGTGAAACCTCTTCCCTTTTTGCCTGGCGGGCATGCTGTCATGCGTTTGCGGGGACGGGAACGGGGCAATTTTAACCTGTCAAAAAGTTTTCATTCATTTTGCCTCTCGCGCGAGTGCGAAGGAGAGTACTGGAGCATTGGCGCACTGGATGCTGCTGGTGCTCAGTTTCTGCTGAAGCAAAGTTTTTGGTGAAGGCGCAGTAAAGCGCTGGCGCGCAGAAAACCAATGCGTAGGGTGAATATACAAAGAATAGGCCAGACTATTTGGCCTCTATTTTGGGGTACCTTACCTCTAGCACTAGAGGTTTGACCTTTTATTTTGAGGTGCCATCCTTCCAACATTAGAAGATATTTAAGCTATATTTTGAGGTGCCATACCTTTAGTATTAAGGGCTCTATGACCTCTATTTTGATGTACTATAATCTTAGCATTATATGTTCTTTGATCTCTAATTTGAAGTGTTTTACCTCTAGCATTAGAGGCTCTTTGACCTCTATTTTGAGGCTCTTTACTTTTAGCATTAGAAGCTCTTTGACCTCCATTTTGATGCTCCTTACTTTTAGCATTAGAGGCTCTTTGACCTCTATTTTGAGGCTCCTTACTTTGAGCATTAGAGGGTTTTTTACCTCTATTTTATGGCTCCTTACGTTTAGCATTAGAGGCTCTTTGACCTGTATTTTGAGACTGCTTACTTTTAGCATTAGAGTCTCTTTGACCTCTATTTTGAGGCTCCTTACTTTGAGCATTAGAGGGTCTTTGACCTCTATTTTGAGGCTCCTTACGGTTTAGCATTAGAGGCTCTTTTACCTCTATTTTCAGACTGCTCACTTTTAGCATTAGAGTCTCTTTGATCTCTATTTTGAGGCTCCTTACTTTTAGCATTAGAGGGTCTTTGATCTCTATTTGAGGCTCCTTACGTTTAGCATTAGAGGCTCTTTGACCTCTATTTTGAGGCTCCTTACTTTTAGCATTAGAGGGTCTTTGACCTCTATTTTGAGGCTCCTTACTTTTAGCATTAGAAGGTCTTTGACCTCTATTTTGAGGCTCCTTACTTTTAGCTTTAGAGTCTCTTTGACCTCTATTTTGAGGCTCCTTTCTTTTAGCTTTAGAGTCTCTTTGATTTCTATTTTGAGGCTCCTTACTTTTAGCATTAGAGGGTCTTTGACCTCTATTTTGAGGCTTCTTATGTTTAGCATTAGAGGTTTTTTGACATCTATTTTGAGGCTCCTTACTTTTTAAGCATTAGAGGCTCTTTCGTCTCTTTTTTTTAGGCTTCATACTTTAAGCACTAGAGGCTCTTTGATCTCTAAGGCTCCTTATGTTTAGCATTAGAGGCTCTTTGACCTCTATTTTGAGGCTCCTTACTTTTAGCATTAGAGGTTCTTTGACCTCTAATTTGAGGCTCCATACTTATAGCATTAGAGGGCCTTTGACCTCTATTTTGAGGCTCATTACTTTTAGCATTAGAGGCTCTTTGATTTCTATTTTGAGGCTCCTTACTTTTAGCATTAGAGGGTCTTTGACCTCTATTTTGAGGCTTCTTATGTTTAGCACTAGAGGTTTTTTTACTTCTATTTTGAGGCTCCTTACTTTTTAGCATTAGAGGCTCTTTCATCTCTTTTTTTAGGCTTCATACTTTAAGCACTAGAGGCTCTTTGACCTCTATTTTGAGGCTTTTCACGCTTAGCATTAGAGGGTCTTTGACCTCTATTTTGAGGCTCCTTACTTTTAGCATTAGAGGCTCTTTGATCTCTATTTTGAGGCTCCTTACTTTTAACATTAGAGGGTCTTTGACCTCTATTTTGAGACTTCTTACTTTTAGCATTAGAGGCTGTTTGACCTCTATTTTGAGGCTTCTTACTTTTAGCACTATAGGGTCTTTGACCTCTATTTTGAGGCTCCTTATTTCGAGCATTAGAGGCTCTTTGACCTCTATTTTGAGGCTTCTTACGTTTAACTTTAGAGGCTCTTTGACCTCTGATTTTAGGCTCCTTACTTTTAGCATTAGAGGTTCTTTGACCTCTATTTTGAGGTGCTATACTCTAGCATTAGAGTTTCTTTGACCTTTACTTTAATCCTCCCACCTCTAACATTAAAAGCATTTTTACCTTTATTTTTGGGTGCTTTATTTCTAGCACTAGAGGCTCTTTGAGACCTCTGTTTTAAGGCGACTAACCGCTAGTAGTAAAGGTTATTTGACCTCAGTTTTTTGGTGACTTACCTCTATAATTAAAGGCTATTTTTTATACTTCTTCATATAAAGGCTTTCCTTCTCTATTCTCTTCTGTCTTTCATAGTTTTTCAAGATCTTCTTTGCTTAGTTCGCTAGTCATCTTCGAGATTTCAAGAGACATATCAGTGCTGTTTGTCCTCGGTTCGTCAGATTCCTCGGAGAAATCGATGGCTTTCATGTCTTTACCTATAAGGGCGATGGGTAAAGACATGGATGCCATTGATTTCTCGGCATACACTAGACGCCATCATACTAAAGTCAACGAAGAGCAACACAATATATTTATAAATGTCATCCTGATATGTTCTATCTTCAATCCCGAATTTTGAAGAAACACATGTCGCTCACCGCTTTGGACCAATGCAATCCAATTATAGGACATCGTCGCTAAACCGCAAGCAAATTATCCTTCAAGGCGCTTACATTATGATCTTCAAAGCTCACCAACTTCGGCAGCACCTATCCAAACTATCTGTAGATGAAGGTGTTCTGAATAGCCTCCAGTTCATCCTGTAGCTGTAGCAAAATTCTCAGTCAGTTACATGTTCCGCCAGAACGCGAACTCTGTGAGTAAAATGAAATCCTCCTCCCAATGTTCACTGCGTAAACTTCCATAGCTACAGTACATACAGATCTTGACGTGTTGCAAGGTATGTTTAAAAAAGAAAAAGAGAGAGAGAGAGAGAGAGAGAGAGAGAGAGAGAGAGAGAGAGAGGAGAGAGAGAGAGAGAGAGAGAGAGAGATCAGGTCTTCAGAAGTCTTTTGGAATCCGGGGCGGAGCCGTTCAGAACTGCTCCGGGAAGATTACGTTCTAGAGTCATTCAGAACTCCATGCTAAGTCTAGGGCTATTTCTTCTGAAGTCATTTGGAGAGGAGATTCAGGAAGATTTTCTTTCGAAATCGTTCAGAGATTTCTGGAATCATTCAGAATTCCATGCTAAGTCTATGGAAATTTCTTCTGATTTCTTTAGGAGATGCACGAAGATTTTCTCCTGAAGCCGTTG
>NC_090737.1:19232017-19239517 GCF_036898095.1 Palaemon carinicauda
TATATATATATGAGAATGAGAATGAGAGAGAGATTACAATAGAGGAAGTGAGGAGAGCACTAGATGAAACGAGAGTAGGAAAAGCATCTGGTATGGATGGTGTGAAAGCTGAGATGTTGAAGGAAGGGGGTGTGACTGTACTTGAATGGTTGGTGAGATTGTTTAATGTGTGTTTTGTGTTGTCAATGGTACCAGTAGATTGGGTCTGTGCATGTATTGTACCACTATATAAGGGTAAGGGAGATGTGCATGAGTGTTGTAATTCAAGAGGTATTAGTTTGTTGAGTGTAGTTGGAAAAGTGTATGGTAGAGTACTGATTAATAGGATTAAGGATAAAACAGAGAATGCAATCTTGGAAGTACAGGGTGGTTTTAGAAGAGGTAGGGGTTGTATGAATCAGATTTTTACAGTTAGGCAGATATGCGAGAAATATTTAGCAAAAGGTAAGGAGGTGTATGTTGCGTTTATGGATCTGGAGAAAGCATATGATAGAGTTGATAGGGAAGCAATGTGGAATGTGATGAGGTTATATGGAGTTGGTGGAAGGTTGTTGCAAGCAGTGAAAAGTTTCTACAAAGGTAGTAAAGCATGTGTTAGAATAGGAAATGAAGTGAGCGATTGGTTTCCGGTGAGAGTGGGGCTGAGACAGGGATGTGTGATGTCGCCGTGGTTGTTTAACTTGTATATTGATGGAGTGGTGAGAGGGGTGAATGCTCGAGTGCTTGGACGAGGATTAAAACTGGTAGGCGAGAATGATCATGAATGGGAGGTAAATCAGTTGTTGTTTGCGGATGATACTGTACTGGTAGCAGACACAGAAGAGAAGCTTGACCGACTAGTGACAGAATTTGGAAGGGTGTGTGAGAGAAGGAAGTTGAGAGTTAATGTGGGTAAGAGTAAGGTTATGAGATGTACGAGAAGGGAAGGTGGTGCAAGGTTGAATGTCATGTTGAATGGAGAGTTACTTGAGGAGGTGGATCAGTTTAAGTACTTGGGGTCTGTTGTTGCAGCAAATGGTGGAGTGGAAGCAGATGTACGTCAGAGAGTGAATGAAGGTTGCAAAGTGTTGGAGGCAGTTAAGGGAGTAGTTAAAAAATAGTGTTGGGCATGAATGTAAAGAGAGTTCTATATGAGAAAGTGATTGTACAACTGTGATGTATGGATCGGAGTTGTGGGGTTTTGAAAGTGATGGAGAGACAGAAATTGAATGTGTTTGAGATGATGTGTCTGAAGAGTATGGCTGGCGTATCTCGAGTAGATAGGGTTAGGAACGAAGTGGTGAGGGTGAGAACGGGTGTAAGAAATGAGTTAGCGGCTAGAGTGGATATGAATGTGTTGAGGTGGTTTGGCCATGTTGAGAGAATGGAAAATGGCTGTTTGCTAAAGAAGGTGATGAATGCAAGAGTTGATGGGAGAAGCACAAGAGGAAGGCCAAGGTTTGGGTGGATGGATGGTGTGAAGAAAGCTCTGGGTGATAGGAGGATAGATGTGAGAGAGGCAAGAGAGCGTGCTAGAAATAGGAATGAATGGCGAGCGATTGTGACGCAGTTCCGGTAGGCCCTGCTGCTTCCTCCGGTGCCTTAGATGACCGCAGAGGTAGCAGCAGTAGGGGACTCAGCAGTATGAAGCTTCATCTTTGGTGGAAATGTGGGAGGTTGGGCTGTGGCACCCTAGCAGTACCAGCTGAACTCGGCTGAGTCCCTGGTTAGGCTGGAGGAACGTAGAGAGTAGAGGTCCCCTTTTTTGTTTTGTTTCTTGTTGATGTCGGCTACCCCCCAAAATTGGGGGAAGTGCCTTTGGTATATGTATGTATGTATAACTACATACTTGCTCTTTATTATATACGGGAAATACCTTATCGAGACTAATTATTTGTAAAAATTTAGAATGGATGCTCCAATTTTGATTATTGTGGCATTAATGTCTCTTTGTATTTTTACCCAGCTTCCTTATCGTGCCTTTTCAAAAGTGTCCATGATTTAGAAATAATCGAGAAGTTAGCAGTCATTTCTCTCTCTCTCTCTCTCTCTCTCTCTCTCTCTCTCTCTCTCTCTCTCTCTCTCATTTGTAATCAGCAAAAGATAGGCCAAATATTTTTTTCAGAAAGGGGTGGCTTTAGAAATGCACTCATCAATGGTTATTGCTTCATCTCTCTCTCTCATAGCAAAAAGATAGTCCTAACCTTTTTTTCAGAAAGGGATGGCTTTAGAAGTGCACTCATCAATGGTTACTGCTTCATCTCTCTCTCTCTCTCTCTCCTCTCTCTCTCTCTCTCTCTCTCTCTCTCTCTCTCAATCAGCAAAAGATAGTCCTTATCTTTTTTTTCAGAAAGGGATGGCTTTAGAAATGCACTCATCAGTGGTTACTGCTTCATCTCTCTCTCTCTCTCTCTCTCTCTCTCTCTCTCCTCTCTCTCTCTCTCTCTCTCTCTCCTCTCTCTCTCTCTCTCTCTCAATCATAGCAAAAGATAGTCCATTGTTTATTGCATTATCTGTTCCCAGTTTTCTTTCTAATCAAACAACTATGAAATATAAACTATTTGATATAGTTAATCCAAATACTCCTCTATTTAATTATTGATTAATGTTTATAACAATGTAATTTCTTTAAAAGATGCTTATAGATTTTGTCTAATGGAAGTCATTAAAAAACGTGTACGGATAAATACCTATGGTTAATGAAAAGTTAAACGGGAAATGCACTGAAGTGGATGAGCAAAAACGGTTGTGATCATGATGATGATTCATGATTATAGAATAATTATTTTTATCTTTTGTTTGGGATTAAAGTAGAACAAGACATATTTTTAAAATGACATTTTCATTTAAGGTTAGTTTTGTGCTTTGGACCTGCCCAAGACAATCTGAAGTACAAAGAACATTCATTTAGAATATTTATTTATCATTCATTTTGTCTTATACGTAAGCATGTTTATACATACACAAGCAAACACACGTGTGTGTGTATATATATATATATATATATATATATATATATATATATATATATATATATATATATATATATATATATATATATATATATATATATATATATATGTGTGTGTGTGTGTGTGTGTGTGTGTGTGTGTGTGTGTGTGTATTTATTTATTTATTTATTATCATCATTATCTCCCCCCAACGCCTATTGACGCAAAGGGCCTCGGTTAGGTTATTTCGCCAGTCTTCTCTGTCTTGAGCTTTTAAATCAATACTCCTCCATTCGTCGTCTCCCTCTTCATGCTTCATGGTCTTCAGCCATGTAGGCCTAGGTTTTCCAACTCTACTAGTGCCTTGTGGAGCCCAGTTGAATGTTTGGTGAACTAATCTCTCTTGGAGAGGGCGAAGAGCATGGCCAAACCATCTTCATCTACCCCTCACCATTATCTCATCCACATGTGTCGCTTGAGTAATCTCTCTTATAGTTTCATTTGTAATCCTGTCCTGCCATTTAACTCCCAATATTTTTCTGAGGTCTTTATTCTCAAATCTGCTAAATCTGTTGGAGGTTGTTTTATTGTTGTACCACGACTCATGTCCTTTCAGTAACACCGGTCTCACTAAACCGATGTATTGCTGGATTTTTGTATGTAATTTTAGGCGATTCGATTTCCAAATTTTACCAAACCTAGTCATTGTCTGGTTTGCTTTTTTCGATCTTTCATTAAACTCAAATTCTTAACATCCTGTATTAGAGATCATAGTTCCTAAATATTTAAAGGATTCCACCTCATTAATCCTTTCTCCTTCCAATGATATTTCATCTTCCATTGCATATTCCGTTTTCATCGTCTCTGTCTTTCTTTTATTTATCTTGAGCTTAACCTCCTGTGACATTTCATGCATTCTGTTAAGCAAACTTTGGAAGTTCTGTGGTGTTTGGTAATAAGGACAGCTTCATCAGCATACTCCCGGTCAACTAATATCTTGCTACCAATCCAGGCCAATCCTCCACCATCCCCAACTGTTCTGTGTTGCAAAATACATGAGGAGGATATAAATTATATACACACACACACACACACACACACACACACACACACATATATATATATATATATATATATATATATATATATATATATATATATATATATATATTATATGAATGTGGTAAGTATATTCCTTCTTTAAGGCTGTGCTAGGAAACAGTATCAAGAAAGAGGAAACATTTAATTTTCAGCGAACGAAGAAATGTAATTTGTTTCATGGCCTGTTTCTCGGACATAATTTACCCCATTCTTCTTTCCCATGTTTGAATTAAAACGCCGAAATTTAGGAAGACGAATTCTTAGGCTGAAGGGACCTTCTAATTTCCTTTTTAGACAGGGTAATTTGTAGACGAAGCTAATAAGATTACTCCCTGTTAGTCTACTAGACCATGTAGTGTACATTCCTTAGTTCCCTGTTCAACATTCTTCTTACGTTTATGCGTTTGCGAATGTTCTTGCTTAGACCGTGGGTCTAGCGTTGCACACCGTTCCTATTCTGTAAGCACACAGAGCACAAGCCATAGAGATCCTTTTGCATGAGCGAGCAGTAACCTTCACTTGTGGCCTCCCAACTACCCTGTACCTCCTATGGTCTATAACCTTTTCTCAATCAGCCCCCCCCCCCTCCTCTTCACCACCTCACAACGTTTAATTCTCTTTCCTTCGACTCGTCTTAATATTCTGAGGTGCGAGTTTTAGCGATTTTCTCCAGAAGTGACAGCAAGGAAAACTGTCATCATCGTTAGTGTGGCATTGACATGGAAAGTTCCTTAGAAAAACAACTTAAACTGGAAGATTTCAAGATTCGTTGCAAAGTTGTCGAGATAAATCTCGCTCTGCTCGCTTTTACATGATTAAACGAAATAGAAATTGCATTTATTTGTTGTAATCACGAACTTGCCGGAGGGTTTTTTTTTTTTTTTTTTTTTTTCTGCAGTCAAAGCAACAAAAGACACTTTGGCTGTTATAAATAGTGCTCATTTGGGAGTACTGTGCGTTGTACGCAGTACAGATTTATCTATAGAAAATAGTGTTGTTATGAAAGAAATGTTCTGGTTAAGACTTCTTTCCAGTTTATAGCTACAACAACTCTTCGGAAGTTGGATGTATTACTTTTGGGAGGGATACAGCTATGTAAAGCTCTCCCCCCCCCACCCTCTCTCTCTCTCTCTCTCTCTCTCTCTCTCTCTTCCAGTTCATGTCAACAACTCTTCAAAAGTGGCTCGTGTCACCTTTGAAAGTCCTTGCTTTACATCTCTCTCTCTCTCTCTCTCTCTCTCTCTCTCTCTCTGATCATTGGCGTGTGTAGAAAGGAAAAGGGATAACCTGCTGGCCCTCGAATAATAAATAAAGACAAAACCAGAAGTGTCTGTGAGACCAGTCGAGGGTAGAAAACCAATACGACCAGGAGCTAAAATTACATAAATGACTTCTCTCCCATTTTCTCTTTCTTCCAATCAACTATATCAGCGTATTTGAATTCTTTTTCTAGTTTTATTTCTTCGTGTTATTTTGATTAATTCTTTTTACTCTTATTTTATTTCATTATTTAGTTTGGCACTCTCTCTCTCTCTCTCTCTCTCTCTCTCTCTCTCTCTCTCTCTCTAGTAGTAGTAGTAGTAGTAGTAGTAGTAGTAGTAGTAGTAGTAGTAGTGGTAGTAGTAGTATGTTAAGTCATAGTATTACTGGCCTGGTAATCAATAAAGAAGACGTGATCACTCGTTAAAAACGCACATTTTATTGGTAAATATAAATAATTTCTGCCTTGCCTCTCTCTTTTCAAAACTGTAAATAGTATTACCAGTAATATCATCAATGATAATCAAGAATAAGAAGAATTAACGATAAAGTTTCTTGCTGTTATTTCACCCGTCGAAAAGGCTTGAAGACAGGGGTTGTTTGCAAATATTTATGTGGTGTTGTTTACTGGTTAAGTTTGTTGTTTGTGTATTCTCATGCGAAAAAAAAGTTTTAGTTTAGTTCGTCTTTACACTTTTACGTCCATCACCTTGGTCTTGAACCTTTCCTACTACTAAGACACTGGTGAAAACTCTTCTTCCTTAAAATTCTATCTTTCAGATGTATATCATTGGAAACATTGTGTTTTTTACACACAACATCAACCCTTTTTGGAAACATTGCGTTTCTAGTAATTGCATTTCTAACAGTCAACATAAACCCCTATAGGAAACATTGCATTTCTAACAGTTAAACCCCTTTGGAAACATTGCATATCTAACAGTCAACATAAACCCCTTCGGGAAACATTGCACTTCTAACAGTTGAACCCCTTTGGAAACATAGTATATCTAACAGTCAAACACCTTTGAAAACATTGCATTTCTAATAGCCAAACCCGTTTGGAAACATTGCATTTCTAATAGCCAAACCCCTTTGGAAACATTGCATTTCTAATAGTCAAACCCCTTTGGAAACATTGCATTTCTAATAGTCAAACCCCTTTGGAAACATTGCATTTCTAATAGTCAAACCCCTTTGGAAACTGCATTTCAAACATTCAACCCCCCTTTTGGTAACACATTTTAATAAGACTTTTCATGCCACTTCATCTCAGGCACCTTGTAATACATACTAACCAAGTTATCTTGTCCTCTGTCGTGTGAATCTTGGAGCGCATTCTGTACTATCATGTTTTCCTAATACGAAGAGCAGAAACTACTGCTTTCCTTGTTTTTCTTGTCATACTAGAACTTATTTATAATTTTTAGCCTATTCTCAAAGACATCCTGAGGCTTTAAATGCTATTCCTGCCTTAGCTCCACATTCTAGTGCAAACTTATAACAATCACGATTTGGCTAACCATATCCTATTCCTGCGCACATACTGCCCTTTCACCAATTTTTCACTAATTGACTATACATTCAGCTTCTTTTTCAAGAAATCAAATTATCATAGTTTTTTTTTCGCTCTGTGTGTGTATGTATCTATATTTATATATGTGTGCGCATGCGTGTTTGTAAAGTTCACCTGTGCTTGCTTCACTTGAGTAGGGGTATATCCGTATATACTGTTCATGTCGATGTGTTTTTAATTATATGTAATAGTATGATATAATTTGATTTGTTTAATAATGTGTATGTGTGTATAATAGCGGTGGAGAGAGAGAGAGAGAGAGAGAGAGAGAGAGAGAGAGAGAGAGAGAGAGAGAGAGAGAGAGAGAGAGCATACGGATGATGGTAGAAATTAATTAAGCATCTGTAAATAGGCGGAAATTCAGACAATGCAAGGTACTACAGTTCCTTTTATTAAACTTCCTAATGATTGTTTTGTTATTATTGAAGCAGTAAATCTCCTGGTTCCCAAAAAATACTTCCTTATTATTATTATTATTATTATTATTATTATTATTATTATTATTATTATTATGGATGTAATCGTTATTATAACAAGCAAAGCTGCAACAATCAGAACGCAACAAGGCCAACGGCCCTGATAAAGAAACGAAAAGACGAAGAACAAAATATAAAAGAAAAAAATTAAGGTAAA
>NC_090737.1:19244517-19252017 GCF_036898095.1 Palaemon carinicauda
TTATAGAGGAATGAGAAGGCTTACCCAGCGGTAGAAGGGTCCTTGAACTAATGCCTCTATGTTCAAAGGTTCTGGTAGACAACAGTTTTGTCGAACTACCTACATATTCCGAACTACACTTCGGACACACAAATTTATATACAACCATAGAACATAGTTCGCTAGATAACGACTCCTTGGACTTGAGCAAATTGCCTATCTTAAAATTATTGAAAAATACCATTCTAATATTTATATTTTTGAAGTAGGTTTTCGTTATGTGCTTAATTTTCCTTTCTATTATAGTATTAATTTTGTTCGATATGTAAGGAAATCGAAAATATATAATGTCTTTTACTTCACAAATTTGGGTATCAACATTATTGATTTTGTTAAGAAAAATTTGTACTTTTTTGTAAAATAAATTATCCTGGTAACCATTGTTGTTGAAGAATTCCTTTAAAAATGTAATTTCTTTATGAAAGTTAAAATAATTTGATGAAAGTTTATATGCTCTATTAATGAGAGTATTGATACTGTTCATTTTGTATCTTAAATTACACTCACTTAAAAAATTTAAACCAAGACCAGTAAAAGTGGGCTTTCTACAAACTTCCATATGTATTTTAAGGTCAGAAGTTTTAGTGACTAATACGTCCAAAAAGGGCATTTTACCTTCGTTTTCTTCTTCCATGGTGAACTTGATATTACTGTGTTGAAAATTTAAATAATTAAAAAACTTGATTGCGTCATTTTTTTGCTTAAAAATAATAAATGTGTCATCCACATACCTTCTATACAACAGAGGCTTAAAACTTAAAGGACAATTTTCCAACCATTCAGTCTCGTGAAGACATAAGAAAATAGTGGCCAAAGTTGCCGAAATAGGATTCCCCATAGCTAGTCCGTCTTTTTGTTTGTAATACTCTTTGTTAAAAATAAAAAATGAATCTTGAACAATAATGTTTAATATATCAATAAATTTAGATTTACTCAGGTTTCTAAAGTTGTTATTATCCTTGTACATTTTATTTGCTACGATTTCAATAACTTCTTTTGTGGGGATATTTGTATATAAGCTTTCGATGTCAAAGCTTGCCATATAATAATTATTTTTTAGTCTAAAATTTTTTATAGTATCAAAAAAATGCATATGAATTTTCCAAGGTATATTCATTCTTTGCCCATTCTTCTATATTAGGAATCATAAATTTTGCTAAACTAAAGTTTGGTGTATTGATTGACGATAGCACTGGGTTTAATATGTAGGAATATGTAGGTAGTTCGACAAAACTGTTGTCTACCAGAACCTTTGAACATAGAGGCATTAGTTCAAGGACCCTTCTACCGCTGGGTAAGCCTTCTCATTCCTCTATATGAGATCATTGCCACGGAGTGTGTAACACCAATTTTAATCATCTTGATTTTAGCATTATATGTAAAGCTCGATTTGAGACCGAGCTGAGATTATTAGAAATATTTTACATAGAAAAAATTCAACCAAAACTAAACCTAGATAACTCTGCTTTCAGCAGAAAAGTGTTTTAAGTACTATTTATAATTTTAAATTATCGTATTATTATTATTATTATTATTATTATTATTATTATTATTATTATTATTATTATTATTATTATTATTATTATTATTACTGTTATTATTATTATTGTTTTATTGTTATTATTATTATTATTATTATTATTATTATTATTATTATTATTATTATTGTTGTTATTATCATTATTATTATCATTAATATCATTATTATTAATTTTATTATTATTATTATTATTATTATTATTATTGTTGTTGTTACTATCATTGTTATTATTATTGTTATTATTATTATTATTACTGTTATTATAATTGTTGTTGTTATTATTATTATTATTATTATTATTATTATTATTGTCATTAATATCATTATTATTAATTTTATTATTATTATTATTGTTGTTGTTACTATTATTGTTATTAAAATTGTTATTATCATTATTGTTATTATTATCATTATTGTTATTATTATCATTATTATTATTATTATTAATAATATTATTATTGTTGTTATTGTTATTCTCGTGTTACTTAGTTAATAATATTCGATACCACCAAATCTCCCCGAAAATTGAAAAAGATTTTTTTTCATTCTTTCTTTATATTCATTTACCTTGTCTCCTTCGGGTTCTGCGATATAAAGCAAACAGTAAGTTGTCTGTCTCAATAGTTTTTTTCTCTTTTCAGAAATAATTTCATATTCCCTCCCTCTTTCCCCCAAAAAATTCGGGGTTTTCGATAAAACTGGGGTACCGACCGAAAAGAAGTATACCCCCCTCCTCCCAAAAATACTAGTTTTTTTTTCCCTGAAACAATTCAAGCGGTTCCTCCCAAAAATACCAGTTTTTCTCATATTTAGAAAAAAAATCAGAAATCCTCCTACCCCCTAGCATTCTAAAAAAATACTAGTTAGTTTTTTTTTCTTAAGAAACAATTTCAGAATTCCACCCTAGCCCCTACCATCCCCTCAAAAAATACTAGTTTTTTTTCTCTCATTTCAGAAACAATTTCAGAATTCAACCCCCCCCCCCCAACATTCTCCCCAAAATACTAGTTTTTATTTTCCTTTAGAAATAATTTCATAATTACACACTACTCCCCCCCCCCAAATACTAGTTTTTCCCTATTCAGCAATTTCAGAATTTCCTCCCCCCCCCCTCACTCACCCACCTAGAAATACTGTTTTATCGATAAAAGTGGTTCACTGACTGAAACCCCCAAGTTAAAGTTATGACCTCTTTCGTTTTCAGTTTAAACGCCTCGGAGATAATCTTCTGCTTTCGCCAGAGATTTTGTATTGGCTCGGTTCCTCTGTGACGGAGCGCTGCTCTCCTCCAAATTTTACCCCGCCTTATGCCTCCCGAATTAGGGTGTATTAAGGACTTGCTGGTTTTCTCTAGTTTTATACAAGAGTTTTTCCTTTATATTCCCTTCGAGATTTTACCAGTTTTTGCGAGATTTTACTACTTTATTTATCGAGACTTTATCAGTTTCCATTTCGAGATTTTAAATGCTTCTTTTTTTTCGAGATTTTTCTGCATTCTTTTTCGATATTTTACCAGTTGGCTTTCGATATTTTACTTGTTTCCTTTTCGAGATTTTACTTTCTTTTTCAAGATTGTACTGCTTTATTTTTCGAGATTTTACTTTCTTTTTCGAAATGTTACTGCAATATTCTTCTTTAAGATGTTATTACTTTTTCGATATTCTAGTACCTTCTTTTTCGAGATTTTACATTTCTTTCTTTTTTTTGAGATTTTGCTTGTTTCTTATATGAGATTTTTCTCCTTTTTTTTTCGAAATTTAACTACTTTCTTTTTCGAGATTTTACTACTTTCTTTCGAGATTTTACTAGTTTCTTTATCGAGATTTTACTATTTTCTTTTCAGATTCAACTCCTTTCTTTGTCGAGATATTACTGTTTTTTTCGTGATTTTAATACTTTTACGAGATATTAATTTCTTTTTCGAGAAAAATCTGTTTCTTGTTCGAGATTTTACTTGTTTCTTTTTTCGAGATTTTACTTGTTTCTTCTTCGAGATTTTACTGCACTATTTTTCGAGATTTTACTACTTTCTTTATCGAGAATTTACTACTTTCTTTTTCGAAATTTTACTACTTTCTTTTTCGAGATTTTACTTCATTCTTTTTCGAGAATTTACCAGTTTCTTTTTCATGATTTTACTGGTTTCTTTTTTCGAGATTTTACTGCATTCTTTTTTTCGAGATTTTTCTGCATTCTATTTTTCGAGATTTTATTACTTTCTTTATCGAGAGTTTACTACTTTATTTTTCGAGATTTTACTACTTTCTTTATCGAGATTTTACCAGTTTCTTTTTCTAGATTTGACTTGTTTTTTTTCGAGATTTTACTTCATTCTTTTACGAGAATTTACCAGTTTCTTTTTCATGATTTTACTGGTTTCTTTTTCGAGATTTTACTGCATTTTTTTTCGATATTTTACCAGTTTTTTCGAGATTTTACTACTTTCTTTTCGAGATTGTACTACTTTCTTTTCGAGATTGTACTACTTTATTTATCGAGACTTTACCAGCTTCCATTTCGAGATTTTTCTGCATTCTTTTTCGATATTTTACCAGTTGCCTTTCGATATTTTACTTGTTACGTTTTCGAGATTTTACTTGTTTCTTTTTCGAGATTTTACTGCTTTCTTTTTCGGGATTTTGCTTGTTTCTTTTATGAGATTTTCCTATTTTTTTCGAAATTTAACTACTTTCTTTATCGAGAATTTACTACTTTCTTTTTCGAAATTTTACTACTTTCTTTTTCGAGATTTTACCAGTTTCTTTTTCTAGATTTTACTTGTTTCTTTTTCGAGATTTTACTTCATTCTTTTACGAGAATTTACCAGTTTCTTTTTCATGATTTTACTGGTGTCTTTTTTCGAGATTTTACTGCATTCTTTTTTTCGAGATTTTGCTGCATTCTATTTTTCGAGATTTTACTACGTTGTTTATCGAGAATTTACTACTTTATTTTTCGAGATTTTACTACTTTCTTTTTCGAGATTTTACCAGTTTCTTTTTCTAGATTTGACTTGTTTCTTTTTCGAGATTTTACTTCATTCTTTTACGAGAATTTACCAGTTTCTTTTTCATGATTTTACTGGTTTCTTTTTCGAGATTTTACTGCATTTTTTTTCGATATTTTACCAGTTTTTTCGAGATTTTACTACTTTCTTTTCGAGATTGTACTACTTTCTTTTCGAGATTGTACTACTTTATTTATCGAGACTTTACCAGCTTCCATTTCGAGATTTTTCTGCATTCTTTTTCGATATTTTACCAGTTGCCTTTCGATATTTTACTTGTTACGTTTTCGAGATTTTACTTGTTTCTTTTTCGAGATTTTACTGCTTTCTTTTTCGGGATTTTGCTTGTTTCTTTTATGAGATTTTCCTATTTTTTTCGAAATTTAACTACTTTCTTTATCGAGAATTTACTACTTTCTTTTTCGAAATTTTACTACTTTCTTTTTCGAGATTTTACCAGTTTCTTTTTCTAGATTTGACTTGTTTCTTTTTCGAGATTTTACTTCATTCTTTTACGAGATTTTACCAGTTTCTTTTTCTAGATTTGACTTGTTTCTTTTTCGAGATTTTACTTCATTCTTTTACGAGAATTTACCAGTTTCTTTTTCGTGATTTTACTGGTTTCTTTTTCGAGATTTTACTGCATTCTTTTTCGATATTTTACCAGTTTTTTCGAGATTTTACTACTTTCTTTTCGAGATTGTACTACTTTATTTATCGAGACTTTACCAGTTTCCATTTCGAGATTTTTCTGCATTCTTTTTCGATATTTTACCAGTTGCCTTTTGATATTTTACTTGTTACGTTTTCGAGATTTTACTTGTTTCTTTTTCGAGATTTTACTGCTTTCTTTTTCGGGATTTTGCTTGTTTCTTTTATGAGATTTTCCTATTTTTTTCGAATTTTAACTACTTTCTTTTTCGAGATTTTACTATTTTCTCTTTCGAGATTTTACTTGTTTCTTTTTCCAGATTTTACTTGTATTTTTTATATTTTACTTGTTTCTTTTTTGAGATTTGACTTGTTTCTTTTTCGAGATTTGACTTGTTTATTTTTCGAGATTTTACTACTATCATTTTACTAGATTTTACTTGTTTTTTTCTCGAAATTTTACTATTTTCTTTTCCTAGAATTTACTTGTTTCTTTTTCGAGATATTACTTGTTTCTTCTTCAAGATTTTACTACTTCTATTTCGAGATTTTGCTTGTTTCTTTTTCGGGATTTTACTTGTTTTCTTTTCGAGATATTATTGGTTTCTTTTTCGAGATTTTACTTGTTTCTTCTGCAAGTATTTACTGCTTTCTATTTCGATAGTTTGCCTGTTTCATTTTTCGAGATTTTACTGCTTTCTATTTCGAGATTTTGCTCGTTTCTATTGCGGAATTTTACTGCTTCTTATTTCGAGATTTTGCTTGTTTCTATTTCGAGATTTTACAGCTTTCTATTTCGAGATTTTGCTAGTTTCATTTTTCGAAATTTTTGTACTTTGTATTTCGAGAATTTACTGCTTTCTATTTCCAGATTTTGCTTGGTTCATTTTTCAAGATTTTACTGCTATTTATTTCGAGATTTTACTTTTTTCTTCAAAATTTTACTACTTTCTTTTTCTAGATTTTACTTCTTTCTTCGCGATTTCACTTTCTTTTTTCCCTTTGTCAAAATATTCCTTTTGTCAAAATAATTCTCCTTTTATGGTGTATTATTTTCCTCTTGCCTGTGTCATTTGTTTTTCTCGTTATTTTTTTGTGGTGAAACCTTATTTATACCATTTTTTTCCTTGTGTGATATTACCCATATTATTAAATTATTTTTTCCTCTCCAAAATATTTTTCCTTTTTTGGTGCATTTTTTTCTTTTTTTTTATTTTGATATATTTCATTAAGATATTTTTATACTACATTTTTTTAAGAATTTTCTTTTTTCCCTTTTATGCAATTTTCCTTATTAGTAAATATTATCAATGTTTTTCTTTCGCTCTCTTTTCTAATAATTATTTGATTCCTTCCAACATTTCAACGTATCAACATTAGAAGGTATTTTTCGTTTCATTATATCTCTTAAAGGTAGCTCAATTTTTGGCATCATATTTTTATTAAGCGTTTTTTTACTATGCCTTTTTTTAAATATATTTTCCTTCTTCCATTCTATACCATTTTCCTGATAAATGAATGTTTACAATGTTATTTTCATTCATAAATTTCAATATGTCAACATTAAAAAGTTATTCTTGCATTCATTCAATTTCTATAAGCGGTTCGTTTTTAGATATCTTTATCAAGTCTTTTTAAATTATACTTTTTTTTAAAGATTTTTCCTTATTCCCTTTATGCCATTTCCTTATTATCAACTGTTCAATTTTGTATTTCTTCCCCTTCTTCCCTTTGTTTGTAGTTCTCGCTTTCATTCTTTCTCTTAAAAGCAGATCAGAATTATTTTCCTTATTATCTGTTTTTAATATTGTTTATATTCCCCTTTCCCCTGTTTTCGGTATTCCTCCATACATTTTAATATGTCAACAGTTGTAAGTATTTATTTGTTTTTAGATGTCTTTTTTATACTATACTTTTTTTATTTAGATTTTTCCATTTTTCCTTTTAGGCCATTTCCCTATTGAATGTTTTCAATGTTGTTTTTCTTCCCCCATTTGGTATTCATTATATTTCAGTATTACAACATTAAAAAGTAGTTCTCGCTTTCATTCAATCTCTTAAAAGCAGCTCAGTTTGAGTTTATCATATTAAATATTTTAAATATAGCTTTTCTCCACCCCCACCCCTCTGTTTGCCCTTTTGAATATTGCTTCATTTCCTTCATACATTCCAATATGTCAGCATTACTATTGTTATTATTATTATTATTATTATTATTATTATTATTATTATTATTATTATTATTGTTGTTGTTGTTATTATT
>NC_090737.1:19254517-19274517 GCF_036898095.1 Palaemon carinicauda
GGTGGAGAGTGGGCTAGGGCCCTGATATATGATATATGGTCAATCTCTAGGGCATTGTCCTGCTTGATAGGGCAATGTCATTGTCCCTTGCCTCTGCCATTCATAAGCGGCCTATAAACCTTTAAACATTTTAACCCCCTTACGTAAGTTGTTTAAGAAAATGGTTTGCCATTGTGAAAGTTCCCAGTATAACCCCCCTCCCCCCACCATCCTCAAACACCCCCCCCCCTCCCCCCACGTCCCTCCCCATGGATGGTTTTCGGTGAGGTAACACTGGCGCATGCGTGGTCACGATTCTCTTCGTGCAGCTATTATTACTTGGCTTATGCGCGTCTTTACGATTCGCAAACCGCAAGTCACTTCTACTTTTTCCTCTTCTGCGCAGTGTAATTGATCGGGGAAAGTGCGAGGCCTTATTCTGAGGTGAAATTGCTTCTGTCTTGTCCATATTAAGATTTTTTTTTGCACGAGTTTCTAATGCTTGCGCGTGCACACACACACACGCTAACACACATACACACACACTATATATATATATATATATATATATATATATATATATATATATATATATATATATATACACAGTATATATATATATATATATATATATATATATATATATATATATATATATATATATACATATATATATATATGTGTGTGTGTGTACAAATAAGCCGTATGTTTTACTTCCTTGATAACTGGATTCTCTCTATACCTCGGGATCAGAGACCCAAGGGGTTAATCAACTCAAAGGTAATAGCTTCTGGACGGCTGGGGAATCGAACCTTGGTCCAAGAAACTGGGATGTCAGTGATATACCATTCTGCTAATATATGTGTGTGTATATATATATATATATATATATATATATATATATATATATATATATATATATATATATATATATATATATATATCAACGAAAGCCCCTTTATCTTAACAAAGAGAGCCTTATTAAAGAAACAAAACATCGTTTTTTTTTTTTTTTTTTTTTTTTTTTTTTTTTTTTTTTTTTTACACATGACTGCTTGACCTGGACATTAATAGATGTAGAAAACTCACTATGTATTAACCATCTATACAAAAACCTAATCAGCAATGCGTTATACCCCTTACACATCTAGCGTTATTTCTCGAGGGATTAGTAACAAGCGTATGACTGTTACCTTTAAAAGGAAATATTAATTATGATAAGGATAATGAACATGAAAATGGCGGAAATTCAATTTTAGGGTTGTTGTGGCCTGATTGGTAACGTCTCTGTCTGGTGTTTGCCAGTTGAGGGTTCGAGTCCCGCTCAGACTCATTAGTGCCATGAGTGTCTACAACCTTACCATCCTTGTGATCTAAGGTTGGGGGTTTGGGGGAGCCTAGAGGTGTATTTGCCGTATCATCAGCAGCCACTGCCTGGCCCTCCCTGGTCCTAGCTTTGGTAGAGAGGAGGTTTGGGCGCTGATCATATAATATATGGTAAGTCTCTTGGGCATTGTTCTTCTTGCTATGGCAGTGTCACTGTCCCTTGTCTCTACCATTCATGAGTGACCTTTAAACCTTTAATTGAAATAGCTGGACAATAGCACGGCGTTTGATCCAAATGATTTCTGAAGTATAGAGAAATGTCAGATATATTTGGATTATCTGCATTATTTACATTTTTACTTAAACCAAGAGAGATGGAATAGAATTAGTAGAACTATCCAAAACAGTACACAAACTAAGAACCCAAGATATTCGTAAACACAATTAGACTAAGAGTGATGAAATACGTTTTCCTGCTGGGTTCCGTGATAATCACTGAAAAACCAAGAATGAAAAGTATATTTTTACAAGGTTAAATATTTATTTTATAATTAATGAAATTATCTGATTGGTGTATTTATGTAGGCAATAAAATGTATTCGTTTAGAGGCTGTATTATTATTATTATTATTATTATTATTATTATTATTATTAGCACTAGTAGTAGTATAGAGGCCGTATTATTATTATTATTATTATTAGTAGTAGTAGTAGTAGTAGTAGTAGTAGTAATAGTAGTAGTAGTAGAAGTAGTATTATAGAGGTTGTATTATTATTATTAGTAGTAATAATAATAGTAGGAGTAGTAATAGTAGTATTAGTAGTAGTAGTAGTAGTACCACCCTGTTTGGAAAAGCCGGATGCTGCAAGAAGCTCACTAAGGAAAGGAAGTAATAAAATAGCCAACAAACTCTTTATGTAAGTAAGGAGTAAAGGATATGAAAAATTTCAGTATCAGTAACAACGTTGGGATAGATCTGTCATAAAACGAGACTCTTGTTCAACAGAATATAATTAAAAAAAAAAAATATGTTACTTCGTGATAGTTGTTTTTATGTTGAACAGGCTGACACAAGTCTCTTTTTATAGTTTATATATGAAAGATCTATTTTAATGTTGTTGCTCTTGAAATATTTTATTTTATTTGTTCAATACTTCTCTTGTAGTTTGTTTATTTCCTGATTTCATATCCTCGCTGGGGTATTTTTCCCTGTTGGATCGCTTGGTCTTATACCATCCTGCTTTTCCAACAAGGGTTGTATATTTGATAATAATAATAATAATAATAATAATAATAGTAGTTATTCTTAAAAGAAACTTCATAAAACATTTCTTTCATGAAAGGGAAATGATGCAACTTTCTCCTTCTTCGGAGTAAGCAGTTATCACTTGCCCTCGCTAACTACGACGCTAACCACAATATCTTGAGTAACTATTGTAACTGCAGTTGCTCAAACATAACTACAACTAATGGTAGTGATTACTTAGGGGGCAATTACTAGAGGAAAATCACGTAACTCAATTAAACTGGAAGAGTGGGGGTTGTGTCGTTTGTCATTTGTTTTGTGAAGACTATTTAGATAAAATCTAAATGGAAAATTAGTATTTTTCTTGATGTATTGTTTTTGGGGTGAAGGTTGATTTCGAAGCCTAATTGGAGGACGGATGGATTAATTACTGCAATGCATTCTTTTGAGGTTGAATGCCTTTTATTTGCATTGCAACAATCTTTTGTTTACTTGTTAGCTGACCTTTAGCATTTTTTTTTCTTGTAAGTCTCCTGTTATTTTAAATTTTTTTTATTTTCTAAGTCTCCTGTTGTTTTAAATAGCAGCAATAAATGCTCTCTCTCTCTCTCTCTCTCTCTCTCTCTCTCTCTCTCTCTCTCTCTCTCTCTCTCTCTCTCTCTCTCTCTCTCTCTCTCTCTCTCAAGGTAATCTTCATCGGTGTTTTTTGTTAATTTTAAGATTTCTCTTATCTCTCTCTCTCTCTCTCTCTCTCTCTCTCTCTCTCTCTCTCTCTCTCCTGTTAGGTAATCTTTATCAGTATTTTTTGGTAGTTTTAAGATTCCTGTTATCTCTCTCTCTCTCTCTCTCTCTCTCTCTCTCTCTCTCTCTCTCTCTCTCTCTCTCTCTCTCTCCTGTTAGGTAATCTTTATCAGTATTTTTTGGTAGTTTTAAGATTCCTGTTATCTCTCTCTCTCTCTCTCTCTCTCTCTCTCTCTCTCTCTCTCTCTCTCTCTCTCTCTCTCTCTCTCTCTCTCCTGTTAGGTAATCTTTATCAGTATTTTTGGTAGTTTTAAGATTCCTGTTATCTCTCTCTCTCTCTCTCTCTCTCTCTCTCTCTCTCTCTCTCTCTCTCTCTCTCTCTCTCTCTCTCTCTCTCTCTCTCTTTAAATCAACTTTGTCTGAGTCTAATCATATAGGAAAAAGTTGACACTTACGAATAATAGCCCAAAACTGCAACCAAAGTACAGGAAGTATTCGAATTGCTGCATTCCAATTAGAAAGTAATTACCTTCATGAAGAGAAAAGGAAATTGCGCACTTTATACAGCATTGTCTATCATATCCATTTATACATTAGATGATTGAAATAGCTTGTGAAATTCGAAATTGTTATCTTTGAATGTTGCAACTGTTTTGTCTCGTACTTTTGACATATCTCAGGGAAGAGATATGTGTCTCTTTTGACGTATTATTATTATTATTATTATTATTATTATTAGCCAAGCTACAACCCTAGTTGGAAAAGCAAGATGCTATAAGCCCTAGGGCTCCAACAGGGAAAATAACCCAGTGAGGAAAGGAAATAAAGAAATAAATAAACGATATGAGAGAAAATAACAATAAAATATTTTGAAAAATGAAAGGGACATACTGTATCTCTCTTTTTACATATCTGAGGTAAGACATATTTTTCTTTTGACATATCGGATGAAAGGGATATATCTCTCTTTTGACTTATGTGAGGAAAGAGATATGCCTCTCTTTTGACATATCTGAGGAAAGTGATATACCTCTCTTTTGACATATCTGAGGAAAGAGATATGCCTCTATTTTGACATATCTAAGGAAAGTGATATACCTCTCTTTTGACATATGTGAGGAAAGAGATATGCCTCTCTTTTGACATATCTGATGAAAGTGATATACCTCTCTTTTGACATATCTGATGAAAGGGATATATCTCTTTTGACATATCTGATGAAAGTGATATACCTCTCTTTTGACATATCTGATGAAAGGGATATATCTCTTTTGACATATCTGATGAAAGGGATATATCTCTTTTGACATATCTGAGGAAAGTGATATGCATCTCTTTTGACATATCTGAGGAAAGAGATATGCCTCTCTTTTGACATATCTGAGGAAAGTGATATGCCTCTCTTTTGACATATGTGAGGAAAGAGATATGCCTCTCTTTTGACATATCTGAGGAAAGAGATATGCCTCTCTTTTGACATATCTGAAGAAAGTGATATACCTTTCTTTTGACATATCTGATGAAAGGGATATATCTCTTTTGACATATCTGAGGAAAGTGATATGCCTCTCTTTTGACATATCTGAGGAAAGAGATATGCCTCTCTTTTGACATATCTGATGAAAGTGATATACCTCTCTTTTGACATATGTGAAGAAAGAGATATGCCTCTCTTTTGACATATTTGATGAAAGTGATATACCTCTCTTTTGACATATCTGATGAAAGGGATATATCTCTTTTGACATATCTGAGGAAAGAGATAGACCTCTCTTTTTGACATATCTGAGGAAAGTGATATGCCTCTCTTTTGACATATCTGAGGAAAGAGATGTGCCTCTCTTTTAACATATCTGAGGAAAGTGATATACCTCTCTTTTGACATATGTGAGGAAAGAGATATGCCTCTCTTTTGACATATCTGAGGAAAGTGATATACCTCTCTTTTGACATATCTGATGAAAGGGATATATCTCTTTTGACATATCTGAGGAAAGTGATATGCCTCTCTTTTGACATATCTGAGGAAAGAGATATGCCTCTCTTTTGACATATCTGAGGAAAGGGATATATCTCTTTTGACATATCTGAGGAAAGTGATATGCCTCTCTTTTGACATATGTGAGGAAAGAGATATGCCTCTCTTTTGACATATCTGAGGAAAGAGATATGCCTCTCTTTTGACATATCTGAAGAAAGTGATATACCTCTCTTTTGACATATCTGATGAAAGGGATATATCTCTTTTGACATATCTGAGGAAAGTGATATGCCTCTCTTTTGACATATCTGAGGAAAGAGATATGCCTCTCTTTTGACATATCTGAGGAAATAGATATGCCTCTCTTTTGACATATCTGAGGAAAGTGATATGCCTCTCTTTTGACATATCTGAGGAAAGAGATATGCCTCTCTTTTGACATATCTGAGGAAAGAGATATGTCTTTCTTTTGACATATCTGAGGAAAGAGATATGCCTCTCTTTTGGCATATCTGAGGAAAGAGATATGTCTCTCTTTTGACATATCTGAGCAAAGAGATGTGTCTCTTTTGACATATCTGGGGAAAGAGATATGCCTCTCTTTTGACATATCTGAGGAAAGAGATATGCCTCTCTTTTGACATATCTGAGGAAAGGGATATGCCTCTCTTTTGACATATCTGAGCAAAGAGATGTGCCTCTTTTGACATATCTGAGGAAAGAGATATGCCTCTCTTTTGACATATGTGAGGAAAGAGGTATGCCTATCTTTTGACATATCTGAGGAAAGAGATATGCCTCTTTTGACATATGTGAGGAAAGAGATATGCCTCTCTTTTGACATATCTGAGGAAAGAGATATGCCTCTCTTACATGTCTCTCTTGACATATCTGAGGAAAGAGATATGTCTCTCTTTTGACATAGCTGAGGAAAGAGATATGCCTCTCTTTTTTGACATATCTGAGGAAAGAAATATGCCTCTCTTTTGGCATATCTGAGGGAGGAGATATGCCTCTCTTTTGACATATCTGAGGAAAGAGATAGGCCTCTCTTTTGACATATCTGAGGAAAGAGATATGCCTCTCTTTTGACATATCTGAGGAAAGGGATATTCTTCTCTTTTGACATATCTGAGGAAAGAGATATGCCTCTCTTTTGACATATCTGAGGAAAGAAATATGCCTCTCTTTTGACATATCTGAGGAAAGAGATATGCCTCTCTTACATGTCTCTCTTGACATATCTGAGGAAAGAGATATGTCTCTCTTTTGACATATCTGAGGAAAGAGAAATGTGTCTCCTGGCTACAGAGAAGAATGCCTTGAAATAAATCAAGGCTCGGAAATCTCATCTCAGAATGATTTACGTCAGTGTGTTGTTGTTGCATTTCGACGAACATGTTAGAACTTGTGAGGAGACTCGCTTCTGTTCAATCGATTAAAGATGATGACAGGATTCAATATCGTGTTAGTGATTCATTTTAGTCTGGTTGTCATAACAGGATAGATGTTTCCAGACGTTGTAAACAATTACCCGTGTCAAGATGATTAGAAATTACATTACTTACATCACTTAACAATAAACAAGGCAATGATTGTACCTTATCTTTATATTGAACAGGCTGAAATAAGTCTCGTTTTATAGTTCATATATGAAAGATCCGTTATAATATTGTTATTGTTCTTAAAATTTTCAATTTTAGTTGCTGAATACTTCTCTTGTTTATTTATTTCATTTTTTCCTTTCTTAACTAGGTTATTTTTCCCTCTTGTTGCCCTTGGGCTTATAGCTTCCTGCTTTTCCAACTAGGGTTGTAGCTTAGCTAGGAATAAAGCGAATCTTGATTTTTTCATAGATATTTGATTGTTTAAATGTTATAGAAAATAAACTTGTTAGAGGTAATAGGTTGTTCAGGACACCAACCACTCGTTGAGATACTACCGTATAATTATTGGGTCATTTGACTGGCCAGACAGTACAACATTGGATCCCTCTTTCTGGTTACGGCTCATTTTTCTTATGCACACACATACATTGATAGTTTGGCCTTTTCTTTCCACATTCTCCTTTGTCCCCATACACCTGACAACATTGTGATTACCAAACCATTCTTATTCGCTCAAGGGGTTAACTACTGCACTGTAATTGTTCAGTGGCTACTTTCCTCTTGGTAAGAGTAGAAGAGAGTCTTTAGCTATGGTTAGCAGCTCTTCTAGGAGGAGGACTTTCCAAAATCAAATCGTTGTTCTCTTTTCTTGGGTAGTGCTATAGCCTCTGTACCATTATCTTCCACTGTCTTGGGTTAGAGTACTCTTGCTTGAGGGTACACTCAGGCACTCTATTCTATCTTATTTCTCCTCCTCTTCCTTTTTTAAAATTGTTATAAATCATGTATGAAAATATGATTTATTGTTGGTACTGTTTTTAGAACATTTTATTTTCATTGTTCATTACTTCTCTTGTAGTTTATTTATTTTCTTGTTTCCTTTCCTCACAGGGCTATTTTTCCTTCTTGGAGCCTTTGGGCTTATATCATCCTGCTTTTCCAACTAGGGTTGTAGCTTAGCAAATAATAATAGTAATAATGATATAATCCCTATGTTATTGGTTAGGGGCATAATTAGCTGTTACTCGTGCGTCAGCTATTGTTGAATACTAATTATTCGTATTTATTTTTTCTTTTTTCGATATGCTAACGCCATTTTGATTATAGATAGATAGATAGATAGTGTATGATATATATTGGTATATATGCAGATAGACAGACACGCACACATATGAATTTATGTGTTTGCATATACTGTAGATTTTATATAAATGTGTATGTCTGTTTGCGACTTTGAACTCAAGTATTCCGTTAAATGTTAAAAAAAAGTGTAAATGTGTCTATGTGTTTCAAGTTTAATTAAGTAAGCATACTTAACTATACGGGAACTTCATAACGTAAGATTCATAATTATTTTATATAGCTACTTAAACAGACATGAAAGAAGTCCTCTTCCATTTCTTCCAAAACGAGAAGAAAATTAACAAGGTTAAGAAGTGGATGAAGTTGAACGTCGTTCTCCGGAGCCCAAATGAGTTAATTATGTTAGTGAATTTGTCGTGGCAAATCTTTTTCTTTGAAGATCCGTAGGGAAAGACTTTAAAAGGAAGATGGAAAGAAAGAGGATGGAGATTTCTTTTGAGTTGTAGAGGTGGAATGGAAGTAGGTCTCTGAAAGATTAATCATGGTCGGATTTTTTAAATGGGCTAGAAAAAGAAACTTTTATTTTCGTCTAAAGGTTATAGGTGAATAAGGTGGGGTAGGTTCAATCAAAATATTAGTTACAGAGAGAGAGAGAGAGAGAGAGAGAGAGAGAGAGAGAGAGAGAGAGAGAGAGAGAGAGAATATTGATTATGGCTCACTTTTCCTTTGCGTACACATACTCCGAATAGTCTGGCCTATTCTTTACATAATCTCTCCTTTCCTTATACACCTGACAACACTAAAATAAGTGATAAATTCTTCTTCTATGAAGGCGTTAACTACTGCACTGTAATTGTTCAGTGGCCACTTTCCTATTGGTAAGAGTAGAAGAGACTCTTAGCAATGGTAAGTACCGCTTCTAAGAGAAGGACACTTCAAAATTAAACCATTGTTCTCCAGCCTTGGATAGTGCCATAGCCTTAGCACCACGGTCTTCCACTGTGTTGGAGTAGATTCTCATGCTTGGTGGTACAGTCAGGCACAATATTCTAATCTATTTCCGTATTTCTTTTCTTCTCCGGGCTATTTTCCCTTTCGGAGCCCTTATCCTTCTATCATCCTGCTTTTCTGACTTGGGTTGTAGGTTAGTTGTAATAATAATAATAATAATAATAATAATAATAATAATAATAATAATGCACGTCTCACTAAAAAGGTATAGAATGGCAGTGCATGTTATAATAGATATGAGAGTAAGCTCAAAATTTGAGCGCGTACGAATGTCGATCTTGGGGCAACATAAAAGAAGAATGAGCTACAATTTGTTAATGGATCTCTTGCAATCCCAACAACGAAGTCAACTTGAAATTCGCAATATACTCTCATAGCAAGTGTCTCAAGTGGCAGAAGTTTGCGGTTTAACTTTGGTGGTGTTACAAATTTTGGCGAATTTGAAACCAGCGGAATTTTGGCCAATTTGAAATCAGCTGAAGAAAAACCTGTGGGATTGGAATGACACCCAGAGAAAAGCTGAGGTAAAACTTAATTAAGTGTTGAATGACACGAAGAAACTATATATATATATATATATATATATATATATATATATATATATATATATATATATATATATATATATATATATATATATATATATATATATATATATATATATATATATATATATATTCTCAATGGGAAGGATATAAGGAAAGATATGGTAATACAAGCTTCAATATCTTAATATTTATTTTAGTAAATTTTTGTATTTTAGAATTGCTTAACAATTTTTCTTTATTTAGATTAAGGAAATCAAGGTCAGAGAGATCATATTGTTAATAGTGTTTTGTATTATTGTTGGGCATAATATGATTTAAATTAGTGCTAAAAATAATACTTAATTAGGTCCGGCTTAAGATGTATATATATATATATATATATATATATATATATATATATATATATATATATATATATATATATATATATATATATATATACTGTATATATGTATATATATATATATATATATATATATATATATATATATATATATATATATATATATATATATATATAAATAAGTGTGTATGTGTGTAATTAGCTTCTGTCAATTAATACTTACTTCGTAGCATTTTCATTGACATTAAAACTGTTTTGGAAAATATTTCCCTGACATTCATAACATATTTTTCTTGCAATATAGAAATTTTAAGAAACTCTTTAAAAACGTAACTGAACGAGATGGCGTCCTATTGAGAGACCTTCAATATTGGTTATAGGAAGGCGGTCTACTGGAAAATTCGGGTTATAACGGGTATAAAGGAAAGAATCTTTTATTAAAAGTTAAATATTTATGGCCTGATAGCGTATAGATTTTTTATATCCTTCATCGAATTGACACACAGTTATTTTCCTTTGTTTGTTTGTTTGTTTACGTGTCTTCCCGATTGATGTCTCAGATACGAGTTATTTTCTCTTGTTTATTTATGTCTTCCCAAATGACATCTCAGACAACGGGTATTTTCTCTTGTTTGTTTGTTTACGTGTATTCCCGAACGATGTCTCAGATACGAGTTATTTTCTGTTGTTTATTTATGTCTTCCCAAATGACGTCTCAGATAAGCGTTATTTTCTCTTTATTTTTGTCTTCCCAAATGACGTCTCAGATACGAGTTATTATCTGTTGTTTATTTATGTCTTCCCAAATGACGACTCAGATAAGGGTTATTTTCTCTTGATTATTTTTGTCTTCTCAAATGACGTCTCGGATAAGGGGTATTTGATCTTGTTGATTTATGTCTTCCCAAATGATGTCTCTAATACGAGTTATTATCTCTTGTTTATTAATGTCTTCCCAAATTATGCCTCAGATAAGGGTTATTTTCTCTTGTTCATGTATTTCTTCCCAAATGATGTCTCAGATAAGGAGTATTTTCTCTTGTTTATAAATATCTTTTCAAATGATGTCTGAAATAGGGGTTATTTTCTCTTGTTTATTTATGTCTTCTCAGATGATGTCTCAGATAAGGGTTATTCTCTCTTGTTTATTTGTCTTCCCAAAGGATGTCTCAGGTAAGAGGTATTTTCTCTTGTTTATTTATTTCCTCCCAAATGATGTCTCAGATAAGGAGTATTTTTTCTTGTTTATTTGTCTTCCCAAATGATGTCTCAGATAAGGGTTAGCTTCTCTTGTTTATTTGTCTTCCCAAAAGATGTCTCAGATAAGGGGTATTTTCTCTTGTTTATTTGTCCTCCCAAATGATGTCTCAGATAAGGGTTAGTTTCTCTTGTTTATTTGTCTTCCCAAAAGATGTCTCAGATAAGGGGTATTTTCTCTTGTTTATTTATGTCCTCCCAAATGATGTCTCAGAAAAGGGTTATTTTCTCATGTTTGTTTGTTTGCTTGTTTTCTCAATTGATGTCTCAGGTACGATTTATTATCTCATGTTTGTTTATTTGTCTGTCTTCCCAAATGATATCTCAAATGCGAGCTATATTGTTTGTTTGTTTACCTGTTTTCCCAATAAATGTCGCTGGTACGAGTTATTTTCCCGTGTTTTTCTGCTTGTCTTCTCAAATGATGTCTCAGAAACGAAAAATGTGCTCGGGTAATTCTTTTTGTCTATCTTCCCAAAAGATGTCTCAGATACGAATTATTTTCGTGTGTTTGTTTGTTTATCTGTCTTCCCAAGAGATTGTCGAATATCCTTAGATATGGATACTTACGATGCAAAGGGCCTTTGTTAGATTTCACCAGCCGTCTCTATCTTGAGCTTTCAATTCAATATTTCTCTATTCATCATCTACTTCACGCTTCATAGTCCTCAGCCATTTAGGCCTGGGTCTTCCAACTCTTCTAGTGCCTTTTTGAGTCCAACTGAACGTTTGGTGAACTAATCTCTTTTGGGGGGTTTGAAGAGCATGCCCAAGCCCCCCCCCCCCTTTTATTTTTTATAAAAGTCCCTTACTGTTTAAGACAGATTTATTCCACTTTACAAATCCACTGCAAGCTACATTATTCCGTTACGAATGTTTGCAAATCCCGAAGAATAAGATAATTATACTGTAACAAGAATTTTCTTCTTAAAGTGTAATTTGAGACTATTATGAAGGTTATGCATTATCTAGCGAACTTTTTTGGAAATTATGTACATTTCCTTCATTTTACGAGTACAGAAATTTTTGTACTTAGGTTACTTAAACTCAAGGCTTTGTATTGGCCTTGCTTAAACTAATCTTAAATTATAGCTTGTGTGAAATCGGTTTCTGAGAAGTTATATTCAGGTTAACAACAAAAGAAAACGAAATATATATTACTGATTTCAAATGATGAATATCTAGCGTTAAAGTAATTATTTTTTTTCTTATATCATATGAATTTATCTTCTTTTTGTCTAGTAAATATAGAGAAAATGACGAGGCGTTCCTCTGCAATATGTGCCTCTGACATGAATCAAGGAAGTGTGAAAAGGAAGGATGGATTCGACGCTGTTATTGAAAAGATTTATTCTTTGGAATTTTTCTCAATTCTTTTCGACAGTGCACTAGAATAGATTGCCTTTTTAACTCTTTGTCTTTTTGTGAAGGTGGCTATGAAGTATTGAATTAAAAGCTGAAGGCCCTTTGCGTCAATAGTCATAGGCTCTGACGATGATGATGATTATTATTATTATAAGGCTGTACATACACAGCCATATATATTTATAACTATATAAACCTACCAATTTTACTATTTCATCGTCTTTTGTGGGGGGGGGGGTTTACAGAATTTACTTTGTGTTATTTCTTCGTAGAAATCCTTCAATTCTTCTGTTAGAATTGTGTTACTAATTAACTCCTCTGTGTTAGTAATAACATCCACGCTTTAAAAGTTGTATGAAGACAAGTGCGTTCACCGTTGTTTTCATTTTTCTTCTGTTAACATCTTTTTTAATGAAAATATATTAATATGTATGATTTTGATGTTATCTTAATTAGTTATTCAGTGAACGTTTCTCTCTCTATTATCAGTAAATTCGAAGACATTTACCTTATCAGTTTTATTAGTGAGACCATATTAAAAACTTCTACCCTCAAAATATATCAGCGAGACCATATTAAATGAAAACGTTACTCTCAAAATTTATCAGCGAGACCATATTAAATAAAAACGTTACTCTCAAAATTTATCAGCGAGACCATATTAAAAACGTTACTCTCAAATTTTATCAGTGAGACCATATTAAAAACTTTTGTTCTCAAATTCTATCACTGAGACCATATTAAAAACTTTTGTTCTCAAATTCTATCACTGAGACCATATTAAATACTTTTATTCTCAAATTCTATCACTGAGACCATATTAAATACTTTTATTCTCAAATTCTATCACTGAGACCATATTAAATACTTTTATTCTCAAATTCTATCACTGAGACCATATTAAATACTTTTATTCTCAAATTCTATCACTGAGACCATATTAAATACTTTTATTCTCAAATTCTATCACTGAGACTATATTAAAAACTTTACTCTCAAATTTTATCAGTGAGACCATATTAGAAACTTTACTCTCAAATTTTATCAGTGAGACCATATTAAAAACTTTTATTCTCAAATTCTATCATTGAGACCATATTAAGAACTTCTACTCTCAAATTTTCTCTGAAATATTCAAAGGCATAGCTTTATTCGCTGTTTGGTTTAAGATTAACATCTGCATCTGTTATTAAAAAAATTGAGAATATGTTTTGTCTCTACTCTAGGCATAAAGAGAAGCTATTGAAATATACTTTTTTCTATTTATTTACAATGTCCCATTATTTTGTATTAAACCTTACATACTTTCCTCAATTTTTTTTAAGGATACCATGGCCCATCTCGCCCCTGCTTATCTATCTGTTCAACCGCCAGCGTGTCTGTTACGCTTACTATTGTATCCTGATTGCTACAAAGTTCAAGTGATTTCAGTCAAATGTCGCTCAAAGGTAAGTAATTTGTAATTTCTCACAATAAATTTTAAGAAGTAAGATCGTCTGTCTGTGTGTTAGAATGTCAATATAAATTTGTCATCATAACTCTCCCTACATGATTGAAAATACTTCATTTAGAGGTAGACTGTCATATACAAATATGCACGAAGCGAGACTGTCCGACTTTGTCAGTCTGTCAGGCTATTCACTCAATCATATGATAATTTGTTTTTATTATGCATTCTTGTAAAACGAACGCGATCCATTATTTCTTATCTAAATTATTTTCTAGATACATTTCCTTCATCTTTTCGCTTATACTGAAATGATTTCGTATTAAGGCTATAGTCTGTTGAACAAATGCTGTGTATATTTTTATACCACAGATGCTCGGAGAGGTAAAATGCATTGAGTAATAAAGGGAAGTGGAGACGAAAAGATTTGCTTTAACAATAGATAATAAAAATGTAGGTTACGAGATAATTGGGAGGCAATTAATTTAACTTGGCTTGTGGGGTTTTAACTCATACGAAAAAGATATAAGAATAGAAATGGTAAATGTACATTTTTTAACACTATAACAATTGCGTGAATTAATTCAGAACTTCACACATTTAGAAGGATGGAAAAAGAAGTAGCTTCTTACACATAGTAATGAAAAATCATAATCTAATATATATACATACATATATATATATATATATATATATATATATATACATATTTATGTTTATGCATATATATATATATATATATATATATATATATATATATATATATATATATATATATATATATATATATATATATATATGTATATATATATATTATATATATATTATATATATATATATATTATATATATATATATATATATATATTATATATATATATATATTATATATATATATATATATATATATATATATATATATATATATATATATATATATATATATATATATATATATATATATATATATATATATATATATATATATATATATATATATTTATATGTGTGTATGTATATAGATGTATATGTTTAAATATAAATATATATATATATGTATATATATATATATATATATATATATATATATATATATATATATATATATATATATATAGAGAGAGAGAGAGAGAGAGAGAGAGAGAGAGAGAGAGAGAGAGAGAGAGAGAGAGAGAGAGAGAGAGAGAGAGAGAGAGAGAATAGCGATTATCATGTGCTCTCATGAAAATACCGAGTGTTGTGTTTTTGGGACAGCTGTATTTATGTCGGCAATGGATATTATTTTCTATGAACAGCTGATCCGAGTAACGTTGGATAGGTGTTTATTTTAGAGTGTTATATCCTTTCCACAAATTGATGATACAAAGAGAGCACGATTATCTCTTCCACTTTTATCGTCACATCCCGTTCTGTATTATTATTATTATTATTATTATTATTATTATTATTATTATTATTATTATTATTATTATTATTTTTACAGTATTGTTATTATTATTATTATTATTATTATTATTATTATTATTTTTATTATTATAATTATTATGATTATTATTATCATTATTATTTTTACAGTATTGTTATTATTATTATTATTATTATTATTATTATTATTATTATTATTATTATTTTTATTATAATTGTTATGATTATTATTATCATTATTATTATTATTATTATTATTATTTTTATTATTATTATTATTATTACCATTATTATTATTACTAGTTAAGTTAAAAAACTAATTAGAAAAGCAGGATGCTATAAGCCCAAGGGCTGCATTAGGTAGAAATGGCAGAATATATTTTCCCCCAATGAATATCATATTCTCTCATCTGATTTTATCAAATTGGGTAAAGTAAGAAGACTGAATCAACCCTTATATCTCATCGGCCTTTCTTCCTCCTCCTCATTTATCCTGTAAGGTGAAAGCCTTTGTCCACCCGACCCGGGATATTGATTGACCAGGTAGGTCGGGCCTGGCGAACGTTGCGTCTATCCCCGAAATTATTTTACCTGATCATGAGTTATTTTTTAGGTTTTTTTATACTTCATCTATCTTCAGAGTTACCTTGCTGCCTTATTAATGCACGTTACTTATTTGCAAGTGGGCTTTTTTTTCCTGTAGATGGTTATTTTTGTTAGTCCTTTATACTTCCTTTATCTTCAGACTTACCTTGCCACCTTATTATTGCACATTGCTTTTTGTAAGTGATTTTTTAACAATTCAGTCATTGAAATCATTGCACCATTACATGTTTTTTTTAGTCTTTTATACTTCTTTTATCTTCAGACTTACCTTACCACCTTATTATTGCACATTGGTTTTTGCAAGTGACTTTTTAACAATTCAGTCATTGAAATCATTGCGTCATTACATGTTTTTTTAGTCTTTTATACTTCTTTTATCTTCAGACTTACCTTACCACCTTATTATTGCACATTGGTTTTTGCAAGTGACTTTTTAACAATTCAGTCATTGAAATCATTGCGTCATTACATGGTTTTTTAGTCTTTTATACTTCTTTTATCTTCAGACTTACCTTACCACCTTATTATTGCACATTGGTTTTTGCAAGTGACTTTTTAACAATTCAGTCATTGAAATCATTGCGTCATTACATGTTTTTTTAGTCTTTTATACTTCTTTTATCTTCAGACTTACCTTACCACCTTATTATTGCACATTGGTTTTTGCAAGTGACTTTTTAACAATTCAGTCATTGAAATCATTGCGTCATTACATGGTTTTTTAGTCTTTTATACTTCTTTTATCTTCAGACTTACCTTACCACCTTATTATTGCACATTGGTTTTTGCAAGTGACTTTTTAACAATTCAGTCATTGAAATCATTGCGTCATTACATGTTTTTTTAGTATTTTATACTTCTTTTATCTTCAGACTTACCTTACCACCTTATTATTGCACATTGGTTTTTGCAAGTGACTTTTTAACAATTCAGTCATTGAAATCATTGCGTCATTACATGTTTTTTTAGTATTTTATACTTCTTTTATCTTCAGACTTACCTTACCACCTTATTATTGCACATTGGTTTTTGCAAGTGACTTTTTAACAATTCAGTCATTGAAATCATTGCGTCATTACATGTTTTTTTAGTCTTTTATACTTCTTTTATCTTCAGACTTACCTTACCACCTTATTATTGCACATTGGTTTTTGCAAGTGACTTTTTAACAATTCAGTCATTGAAATCATTGCGTCATTACATGTTTTTTTAGTATTTTATACTTCTTTTATCTTCAGACTTACCTTACCACCTTATTATTGCACATTGGTTTTTGCAAGTGACTTTTTAACAATTCAGTCATTGAAATCATTGCGTCATTACATGTTTTTTTAGTATTTTATACTTCTTTTATCTTCAGACTTACCTTACCACCTTATTATTGCACATTGGTTTTTGCAAGTGACTTTTTAACAATTCAGTCATTGAAATCATTGCGTCATTACATGTTTTTTTAGTATTTTATACTTCTTTTATCTTCAGACTTACCTTACCACCTTATTATTGCACATTGGTTTTTGCAAGTGACTTTTTAACAATTCAGTCATTGAAATCATTGCGTCATTACATGTTTTTTTAGTCTTTTATACTTCTTTTATCTTCAGACTTACCTTGCCACTTTATTATTCCACATTGCTATTTGTAAGTGATTTTTTTACAACTCAGTCATTGAAATCATTGTGTCATTACATAGTTTTTTTAGTCTTTTATACTTCCTTTTTTTCAAACTTAGCTTGCTGCCTTATTACTGCACATTACCTTTTGCAATTTATTTTTATTTTATTATTTTACTCTCATTGACGTCGTTGCATATTACTGTTTTTTTTTAAGTTGATTTTTTTTAACGTGAACATAAACCGTCTATGAAAGTTTGTCTACTCTTATGTATGTTTTTTTTTTTTTTTTTTTTTTTTTTTTTTAATTGAATTTTATTGACTAAGATTCCACCAATGGAATAATCTTATTTTTCATTGTATAGTGGGAAATTATTTTTATTTGACTCAACATTGCAGTTTGCTATTTTTCTTTGTTTTGTTATTCTTTTCAATTTCCTGTTTGTATTTTCCTGAAATTATTGACCATAAAGTAACCAAATTATCTGTAGTTTTCCTTTTGTTTATGGAAAATGGATATGATTATTATTATTAATATTATTATTATTGTTATTATTATTATTATTATTATTATTATTATTGTTGTTAATATTAATTATTATTATTAATAATATCAATTATTATTATTATTATTATTATTATTATTATTATTATTATTATTATTATTATTACTAGCTAAGCTACAATCCTATTTGGAAAAGCAGGATACTTAAGCCCAATGGCTCCAACAGGGAAAAAAATAACCCAGTGAGAAAAGAAAATAAGGAATATAGTGCTATCTCCCTTTATGTATAGAATGAATTGTAGGACATACTTCGCTTTTCCGGGAATAGGAGTTTAATATTTTATCCTTCACCATAAAAAAAAAAACTCCCGGAAGACTTCTCTCGTTATGAAGTTAATGGATGTAGCTACTTTTATTTATAGAAAAAAATAAATTTTTTCTCTACTGCAAAAAGCACTTAACAGAAAGTAATTTTTTTTCCATGTGGATTGAAATATTCACCTATTTATGTATTATTAATGGTAGCTATTTCCCGTTTATCGAAGAATAAAAATATGAGTTCTACCCTTACCGAGTAAATATCGAGGCACACTTACAGATAAACTTCTATAATGAAATATACAAGAAATAAAAATAACAAGTTCAAAGGGTAGATGAAAATGGTTTGGGCATGCTCTTCGCACTCCCCAAGAGAGATTAGTTCACCAAACGTTGAGCTGGGCTCCACAAGGCACTAGAAGAGTTGGAAGACCCAGACCTACATGGTTGAGGACTATGAAGCGCGAAGTAGGAGACGATGAATGGAGAAGTATTGTGTTAAAAGCTCAAAATAGAGACGACTGGCGAAATCTAACCGAGGACCTTTGCGTCAATAGGCGTAGGAGAAGATAATGATGATGATGGAAGAGCGATCAGAGATTTCAGACCTCCGCCAATGAAGAGGTTCAACATTTTACTTAAGTCTACGGACCAAGCTATCCATTTTTCATATGCTGACCGTGAATTAATCTACTTTATATTAATGATTATGATCAGAATCGCAATTATTTTTATTTGGATCACCACTAAGATTTGATGTTTTTTTTTTCCGTTGTTCGATTTTGGTGAAAATCAGCAAGATTTTTTTTAAGTAATGCTGCTAACTAACAAACAAAGACATAAATAAATTAATAAGCAAACAAACACTGGTCATTTTATAACCTTCCCTTAAGTGATTAATGACATGAACGTTTTGAATACCCAAATGTGACGCTATCTATCATATATTCAATTTTTTATGTAATATACTGCAGAAAATCTCTAGGCTACCCTGTGAGGAAAGTTCTCGTTAGGTAATGAACTGTTTAGGATTTTATAGATATGTTCGCGCTAATTAATGAAGAATTACATGTAATTAGGGAAAAATGGTAGACACGCACACGATACATTATGTAATTTGCACCTGTGAGGACCTAATTGCTATGACGAAAGCTTAATTAGCTAAGGGGTTAACATGGTGGAACTCTTCTCAAATTGATTTCTCTACATTTTTATATAGATATGCTTTAGGAAATGCACTTCTTTTTATTTCTGCGTGACTAAGCTGTAGAATTGTCATGATTCTTGAGTGTTCCCTGCTATATATATATATATATATATATATATATATATATATACTGTATATATATATATATATATATATATATATATATACAGTATACTATATATATATATATATATGTGTGTATACTGTATATATATACAGTATACTATATACATATATATACATTATACTGTATATATATATATATATATATATATATATATATATATATATATATATATATACAGTATACTGTATATATATATATATATATATATATATATATATATATATATATATATATATATATATATACAGTATACTTTATATATATA
>NC_090737.1:19287017-19289517 GCF_036898095.1 Palaemon carinicauda
TTTTAATTCATGTTTTATCTTACACAGTTAAATAACGATAATTGCATGTAGAGCAACAGCCATAAACATTAATCAAACCATAGAGTAGTCATGGATATATAGGTAAACATATTTTCACATTAAAGAAATCAGAAGTATTCTAGTCATCACAGTCAGAATCAGTATCTGTTTCTAAGCCACTACCATACACAGTCTCTATCTCACTATCACTATCACCTATTTCTTTGTCATTTGACACTGAACTACTATCATCATCCATAGCAGACACCACTTTCTCTGGAATCTGATCACCATCAAACATCTTAGGCTCATATTTTGATTCCATCAAAATCCAACCATCAATTTCAGATGGATCCTGTTCAATCATGTTTGAGTTGGCACTTGACCACATTCGAGCAACAAAAGAACACCTTCTTATATGCTGAGAAAGCTCAGCTTCACAAGGTGGGATGAGACACCCATCAATACCACTCAACCTTTCCAACATATTTTTGCAGCCAGGTTTAGGACTGAATGCCCTCTCAACGACTTTGTAGCGGTATTCATTCAACTGACATTGATCTCCCTTAAAACCATAGAGGCATGCCGTAAATCTCTGGAGAGCCTTTTCAGCAGTGACTGAGATGTTTTCACATGTTCCCATCTCTGCAAAAGCAGCCTGGACATCAGCAGACTTTTCAAGTAGTCCTAGTGGACGCATTTTCCCTTTTCTAACAAAGGCGGATGTATAGTCAGAGCCCGTGAAGGCATGAAATCCTGGCAAAGCTCCACAAACTTCCACACTGAGCTCTTTTGCTAGTAATGTTATATCAATATAGCGCCGTGTGTCCTTCCCAGTTGTTCCAACATCCATCCAAACTTTCATTTTGTGTTTTATGACATGATAAAGCAAAATAACAGCAATATCAGTGTCAGAAGCCCTGACCACAATATTTCTCGATTGTTTTTCTCTAGCTGCATGGTATGCATGTAAACATATCCTAGTATCAGCCTCGTGGTGATTACAAGCCAAATCCTGGACGGCTTCTCGAATGACTACCCCTGTTGGTGATACATGAAAGCTGTGACATTCTGACAAATGGCCCAAATATATTATCCTACTGCCAATCAGTGTGGTATATTCAGGGCGCTGCCATTCATGAGCTAAAAATTCTGCTAGGCTCTGCTTGAATGAGTTGGACTTGAGTCCATCTGCCAAATTTCTGGGACAACGTTGTTCTGGTCCAGTGATGAGGTACCCTTTATCTGTGGCATTCCTTCTCATTCTTTCAGAGTCTTTGATAGATGGTTCAGCATAAGTGTCGAACAGTATATCAATTCTTATTTTTGACAATGCAGTTACATTCATTAAAATCAATCTTGCAAGGCTACCATATGTTGATGTTTTTTGTCCAACCAATGTATGTAGAATAAAATTGCCATCAACAATGCTGACATCTACAGTCTCAGGAGCCTGGTGATTCAACCGTTTCTCAAGGTTCTGAAGCAATGTGCTCTTGTTGGTTTTAGCCATACTGCCATCAGTTGAGAACATGGACAATGGTATAGGTGTCAGAGGGTAAGAAAATGTGGTCCTTAAGTCAATATCATCTTTTGAAGCCACTACTGCCAGCCGTCCCATCAGATCTCTTGTGCATCTTAGTTCTGATATTTTTTTGTTGGTAGTTCTTTTGTTCTTTGCACATTCACTTTGAAAAGTTAACAGCTGTTCTCTTTTGATTGGCTCTTCAAATCTGCTGGGGTGTTTTATACAGGCTTCAACAAATGTTTTACGTCGGTCTTCCCCGTTGACTTTCACTGCTAAAATAGATTCTTTTACAGAAGATGAAGCTTCTTTACCAGTGAAGATGTTGTATAGGCTATCATTAGTACTACTGTCAAAGGGATTACAGCATTCTTCTATCATGTGCACTAACTTCTCCAAATCTCCCTTATCTCTTTTTCTTCTCGATGCCTGTAGATCATTCACAACATCTTCTTTATGACCCATCTGTACCATTTCTTGTACTTTACTGACACAAGCTGCCCTAGTTGCCTTTGTTACAGCCCATCTCAAACGAGAACTGTAGTTGTTTGTCATATTACATCTGAAATTCACGCACCATTAGCTTTCACAATTAAGTTCATATATATGACTTATGCTGTACATACTCATAGACAATAAAACTTTGTGAGTAACCTTTGGACTCTTGGATTATGCGAGATGTTTATTAACAAAAACCACTAGTCAAACACTAGTGAGATAAGATCAAAGAATGCACTTTTATTTTGTAATTGACATATTAAGGCCTGCTTATAAGGGGTCTTAAATGTACCCTGTACAAAATTTTTTGGTCTTGTGTTGTATTTTTCCAATCACTGTTACTAGTGGTATCATTATTTGAAAGAAATTTGTTTGGGCTCAAATTGTTAAATAAAACTGTAATCAGGTCAAATTAATTAGCGTCTTAATTAGCTGATGTACAGGTAAATTGTGTCTTGACTTGTTTGAAATGATATT
>NC_090737.1:19299517-19309517 GCF_036898095.1 Palaemon carinicauda
TTTGGTGTCGACACTCACTTCGAATCGGTCTTCAGGAACGTCATCTCATATACAAAGCAGAATGAATTATGAGGCTCTCTCGCCCCGTCAGAAGTTTAGGTTTGGATCACCGGACATCTCCGATTCGATTTCATTTGGAACGGTGTCTTCCCGGATGACAAAATTCTCGAGGCTCCAGTGAAGACGTTTTTGCAACCCCATCCAGGCCGTCTATGTTTTTTTTTCCTCTGCTTTCTCTGATGGACTTCAAGATTCCACAGTTGGGAAGCGGTTGATGCAGTTTCAAAATTAGTCTTGCTTGTGCAGCGCAGCATAGGATGTAAGGCTTTCTCGCCATTCTTCCTCCCAATTCTTACACGAAATCTATGTTGATCCATAAGTCCAGTTCAGCTGGAATGGTCTCAATCCCCGCAACAGTTAATGTGGCTTTAGGGTTCTCCGGGAAGTCTTGGCTTTAGGAATCTTCAGGAAGTCTTGGTTTTAGGAATCTTCGGGAAGTCTTGTCTTTAGGAATCTTCGGGAAGTCTTGGGTTTAAGATTCTCCGGAAAGTCTTTGCTTTAGGATTCTCCGGGAATTCTCGCGGCTTCAGCGTTTTCATTCCAGCGAAGAATCCTCTGCTCTTTCATCCAGGTTATGCATGACTTGCTACTTCTAAATGCGGTACTTGAGCTTGTTAGTTCACGTTTATAACTCCCCGCAATGGCGTCCGAAGAAGCGAAGACAGGATCTCTCCGGACAAACTGATCATCAGTAAGTTTTCAGGATAACAAGGAAACTGTATTTACGTTTCTCCATTCCATATTGGGTGTCTTCGATAGGACTCATCAGCTTCTCGAGAAGGAGGTTATCGAGTGTCGTCAGGACTACATTGGCTGAATGATGGAATTACGCTTTAATATAAAGGCTGTGGCGGTGAAAATTTAAATTTAAAGTTAGAAAATATTCGGACGCTCTGAAATTAATTATCAATTAATGATAAATGTATACTTGAAATACAAATGATTTTCATATTTTCGCAGTTTCTTCAGGTTTTCCGGTGTCTCTGTTTTAGAAACAGAGAGAGAGAGAGAGAGAAGAGAGGAGAGAGAGAGAGAGAGAGAGAGAGAGAGAGAGAGAGAGAGAGAGAGACCCTCTTAGCCTTGGGTCTTAGTCTGCATTACCTTGACACAGTCGATAGTTCGAGCTTAAGATGAATAATTCACTGGTGGTATACTTACACACACATACACACAAACACTCACACACATACATATGAATACAGTATATATATATATATATATATATATATATATATATATATATATATATATATATATATATATATATATATATATATATATATATATATATAAGGAAATAGATGTATCTGTGTATGCGTATGTGCGTGTAAACACTTTGACTTCACATTAAAATTGCATCCGTCGTTTTGAGCTGTTAACACGACGTTGCACTTTCCCCACAGAAGAATCTCTAAGTGAGTTTGGTGGTGTTATTTTGGCTGGGTGTGTTTGTCTTTCATTAGGTGGCTTTTCTTAACCTGGTTTTACTGGGTCAGAGTTTTCTTTTAGTCCTACTTCGTCTCATTTTCTAATTTAGCGTTGAAACCTCGTCACCTTATGTTTGAAAAAGGAAGGTGAGTTGAATGGGGAGGAGAACTGGAACCTACTAATGAGCTAATTAGATTATTTGATAATCTCTCTCTCTCTCTCTCTCTCTCTCTCCTCTCTCTCTCTCTCTCTCTCTCTCTCTCTCTCTCTCTCTCTCTCTCTCTCTCCTTTCAAGGAGAGATGCTATCTCTTTACAATATTTTTCCCTGTTGGATCTCTTGGGCTTATAGCATCCTGCTTTTCCATTTAGGATTGTAGCTTAGCTAGTAAAGATAATAATAATGGTATATTTAACCGCCAATCACCCGCCTCGCAATCCACGGTAAACAGATTACCTATCCTTGCTAATCAAAACTAAACAAATAAAAGTAAAGAAAACCCAAACTGCGAGAATGAACTCAGACATTTTGCCACATTCCAGGGGAAATATTTATTAAGAACTTGAGATGCTGTTGTTGGTGTCCCAAAGAATCTTTTTTTAATTTTTTTTTTTTTTTTGATTGGAGAGGATGGTGCTGAGACATAAGAACCCACAAGAGAGAAATATTACGGGAAACAAATGTCTTTAAGTTTATTTGTTACTTCTCTATTTACTTTCCGCACTAGACTTTTTTACTATTGGAGCCCTTGGGCTTTCAGAATTTTTCTTTTCCAATTTGGGTTGTAGCTTGGCTAATGGTAATTATTATTACCTCTCCCAAGGAGGTTGTAAAATCGAGTCGGTTTATTTATTCATTTATTTATTTGTCTGTTTGTTCGTCTGTGGACAGGATTACGTCAAAACTACTTGACGGATTTTGATGAAATTCCCACCACAGACAGATCTTAGGATATGGATGACTCCATTAAATTTTGAAGATGATCCGAATCAGGATCCGGATCCGGTTTTGTGTTTTTCTGCAATTTAAAGACACAATCAAAACAACTTGGCTGATTTTGACGAAATTTCCACCAGAGATAGATCTTAGGCTATGGACTACTTCATTAACCTTTGGCAGAGGTCAGGATTGTTCTTGTTATGAATATTACAAATCTTCAATTCGGTTTTTATTTTTTTTTCTTTCTTCTAAAAGTATCAACTAAATAGTACAAAATAGCTAGATTCTAGATCGAGTACCCAATGTGCTTTTTATTTCTTTTCTTTTCAAAATTGATTGTTCGTAGCTCAAAGACAGTCATCTTTTCAATGAAAATTTCAAAATCAACGGAAACACTTTCGGAATAGTCTTGATAAGAGGTATTTAATTAATTTTACATGTTAACTTAACTAGTTGAGCGTTTTTTTATAACATTCTGATATGCCTGTTTATATTTTTAGTTTTATAGTTATAAAAGAAACTGCTGCTGTTAATACTATAGTGGTTTAGAAAATTGTAGGAAATTTATTTTTTTCTTTTTTCTTCTTATGTAAATATTTGGTTGCTCTTTGATATGTTAGAAAACCATTTAAGGTCACAAATATAAATACATTTATGCATACATATGTACTGTATTTATATATATATATATATATATATATATATATATATATATATATATATATATATATATGTGTGTGTGTGTATACATATACACACACATATATACATATTTATACACATATATATACAGTATATATATTCAGTATATACATATATATATACACACACATATATACAGTATATATATTCAGTATATACATACTGTAAATATGTATGCATACATGTATTTATATATGTGACCTTAAATGGTTCTCTAACATATCAAAGAGCAACCAAATATTTACATAAGAAGAAAAGAAGAAATTTCCTAAAATTTTCCAAACCACTATAATATTAATAGCAGCTTTTTCTTATATATATATATATATATTATATATATATATATATATATATATATATATATATATATATATATATATGTGTGTGTGTGTGTGTGTGTGTGTGTGTGCGTGCGCGCTTGTGTGTGTGCTGTGCGTTTGTGTGTGTATGTATGTATTGAATTAGTTCATCGACTATTCCTATTTCATGTCATCTTTCGTTTGCTTGTATTTCTCGTATTCTAGATAAGGCTGAGTCCTTTGCAACTCTTCTCAGTATTTCTTTCATTACCACATATTCTTCCACGTTCATTACTTTGATATTATTCATATTTTCAGTGATATTTTCAGTTCCCTCAAAATGTTCTATAAATTCTTTCACTTGGCCTTTTTGAACTTCTACTGGGCTTGTTGTCTTCCATATTCCATTTTCTCTTTTTATCTTATTCTCATAATTTTGAAATAGTTCATCAACTATTCCTTTTTCATGTGATGTTTTGTATTCCAGTATTTCTCGTATCTAGCTAAGGCTGATCCCTCAGCATTTCTTTTCAGAATTTCTTGCTATGCCACATATTCTTTCACATCAAGTATGTTATTATTAGTTTGGTGTCAGGCGACATTAACTTCTCCCTCAAATTCTTCAGTCATATTTTTACTTAATCTTTTTTTCTTTGTGTAGGAATTCTCTCTTTCCTCCATGTTTCTTCATGACTTTTCAAAATAGATTCGTATTTTTCAATGAAACCCGCTAGCACGGTCTTGTTGCTTTTATCGAGTATTCTCTCTTCCACCTTATCTCTGATGAATCCTTCCTTTTGGTCATTACATGATCGGGATTCATTATCACACATTCCTCTTGCATGCGGAATAAATGATCCGGAATCCAAGACGGAACAACAGTAACAACATGAAAACTTCTTATTTGAAGCTCCAATAAGATCTTTAAGATTTGGTTCCATTCCAGAAACGACTTCAGCATCCAAACCTGCACCACATTAACAATTACGCGTAAAACTATCCATATTCAATCTAACTTCTTTCCGCTCATCACCGACCATTATTTTTAAAAACCAAGCGAGCTGGTCGGCGTCATTACTAGTCTCCTGAATGTCTTCACAACGAAACTGAATCCCGGAGACATCTGGGATCTGACGAAAGATTTTAGATTTTCTTTTCCTATTTGTATTTGAAATATAGAGTGTAATATATATATATATATATATATATATATATATATATATATATATATATATATATATTCACATACATTCACACACACACACATGAGTAGACAATATCTTGATGGGGTAAAACAATTTCTCCGGACATACTGAGCTCCGGTTAGCTTTCGGGATAAAAAAACTACATTTACTTTTATTCATTTATTATTTGGTGTCGACACTCATTTCGAATCACTTTTTCACCTGACTTTTTTTCGAAAATTAGAATACATTCTTGCAACGGGGATGAAGTCGGTCTTCAGGAACGTCATCTCTCATACAAAGCAGAATGAATTATGAGGCTCTCTTGCCCCGTCCGAAGTTTCGGTTTGGATCTGCGGTTATCTCCGATTCGATTTCATTTGGAACGGCGTCTTCCCGGATGACAAAATATTTTGAGGCCCCATGTTCTCTTTCCAGTGAAGACGGTTTTGCAACCCCATCCAGGCCGTCCATGTTTTTTTTTCCTCTGCTTTCTGCGACGGAGTTCAGGATTTCACAGTTGGGAAGGGGTTGATGGTTTCGAAATTTGTCTTGCTTGTGCAGCGCAGCTTAGGATGTGAGGCTTTCTCGCCATTACCCCTCCCAATTCTTACACGAAATCTACGTTCATCCACAAGTCCACTAAGCTGGAATGGTCTCACTCCTCGCAACGGTTAATGTGGCTTTAGAGTTCTTCGGGAAGTCTTGGCTTTAGGAATCTTCAGGAGGTCTTGGATTTAAGATTCTCCAGGAAGTCTTTGCTTTAGAAGTCTGTGGAAATTCTAGCGGCTTCAGCGTTTTCTTCATAGTGAAGAATCCTCTGCTCTTTCATCCAGGTTATGCATGACTTGCCACATATAAATACGGTATTTGAGCTTGTTAGTTTGTTTATAACGCGTAGATAATCCCCGCAATGGCGTCCGAAGAAGCGAAGACAGGATCTCTCCGGAGAAACTGATCCTCAGTAAGTTTTCAGGATAACAAGGAAACTGTATTTACGTTTCTCCATTCCATATTGGGTGTCTTCGATAGGACTCGTCATCTTGTCGAGAAGGAGGTTATCGAGTGTCGTCAGGACTGCATTGGCTGAATGATGGAATTACGCTCTAATATAAAGGCTGTGGCGTTGAAAATTTAAATTTTAAGTTAAAAAATATTCGGACGCTCTGAAATTAATTATCAGTTATTGATAAATTTAAACTTAAAATACAAATGATTTCCGTATTTTCGCTGTTTTTTCGGGTTTTCTGATGTCTCTGTTTCAGAAACAGAGAGAGAGAGAGAGAGAGAGAGAGAGAGAGAGAGAGAGAGAGAGAGAGAGAGCCAGCCTTTTTGTGGGTTCCATCCTGCATTACCTTGACACAGTCGATAGTTCGAGCTAAAGATAAATAATTCACTGGTGGTATACTTACACACACATACATACAAACACTCACACACATACATATGAATACAGTATATTTATATAAGGAAATAGATATATCTGTGTATGGGTGTGTGCGTATAAACACTTTGACTTGACATTAAAATTGCATCCGTCGTTTTGAGCTGTTAACACGACGTTGCACTTTCCCCACAGAAGAATCTCTAAGTGAGTTTGGTGGTGTTATTCTGGCTGGGTGTGTTTGTCTTTCATTAGGTGGCCTTTCTTAACCTGGTTTCACTGGGTCAGAGTTTTCTTTTAGTCCTGCTTCGTCTCATTTTCTAATTTAGCGTTGAAACTTCGTCACCATATGTTGGAAAAAGGAAGGCGAGTTGAATGGGGAGGAGAACTGGAACCTACTAATGAGCTAATTAGATTATTTGATAATCTCTCTCTCTCTCTCTCTCTCTCTCTCTCTCTCTCTCTCTCTCTCTCTCTCTCTCTCTCTCTCTCTCTTATTTGATAAAGAGGAATTGCCTGGATATTATATATATATATATATATATATATATATATATATATATATATATATATATATAAATATATATGTGTGTGTGTGTGTGTATATATATACAGTATATATATATATATATATATATATATATATATATATATATATATATATATATATATATATGTAAATATATATTTAGCTGTCATTTTTGACGGATTATGTACAGTAGTGTTTATATATATATATATATATATATATATATATATATATATATATATATATATATATATATATATATGTCTCTGTGTGTATGTATGTATATATATATGTGTGCATGTTTTTTTTTATTTACCAAGAACCCAGGAAATTTCACAGCAGTAAAAGAAATAAAGGAACTATAGTAAACCATTAGAGCAACGGACCACCAGGAACTTCCCATCTAACTTCTTTCTAGAAACGGACAAGTCTCCTTCTTCCTTCTTGGTAATGGCTTACTTCACTTTTTGCTTATTGTCTTCCTGTCTCCATCCTTCATGCACTGGATGAGACCATTGTTGGCTTTGCCTGTCCTTTCGGCCTCGAAATTCAAGTTTTTTTGTGGCCTTGTCAGCCACAGTCCACTATAACTTTTACTGGACTCTGCCTGAAAGACCAATTTAGGATATTTATTGAGCCATGCGAAAAAAAATTTTATAATTTTATTATCATTGTTATTATTATTAATATTATTATTATTATTATTATTATTATTATTATTATTATTATTATTAAAACCATTATTATTATTATTATTATTATTATTATTTTTATTATTATTATTATTAAAATTATTATTGTTTTCAAAATTTTTGTTTTGTTTAATTGGATGAAATAGTAATTAACTAAGTTATACATGAATTAATTCATCTATAATTTACTATTAAAATATTGTTTAAATATTACAGTATTATGGGTCGTAATATAATCGCAACGTGAGAACATTATACCCACTCTTGAGATTATTAATTTTTCTATAGATTATTCATAAAATTTTGCATAGAAAATCTCGCTTTTTACTTTTTGATATTTGAAAAATTTCTATATAATAAATATAATGGGTCTTATTTCTACAAAATATATTTATTTTTGTATAATTAGGACATCGTGTTGGATTCAAGCTTTGAATTACAAAGTATTCAGATACCGTTGTGATTTAAAAAAAGAAATGAAATATTCACGAATATTTACTCAAATGTTCCATGAAAATAAACATAACGCAAGGACATTATTATTATTATTATTGTTATTATTATTATTATTATTATTATTATTATTATTATTATTATTATTATTATTATTATTATTAGCAAACATACAGGATGCTATAAGCCTAAGTAGTTTGGAAGGAGAATTACTTATTAAAGGTGATATAAAGAGTATCGCTGTGATTTTAAAAGCACTATGATCTTATTGAAGGTAGTTATTACCAGTATTATTTGAGTCTTTGAGTCTTAATCACTTGTTATCTATTTGAAAATCGCTGGATTTGTAAGCGGGATAGATTATCCATCTTATGAATACATTGGATCCACATAAATGTTGTGTATATATATATATATATATATATATATATATATATATATATATGTATATATATATATATATATATATATATATATATAATGTATATATATATATATATATATATATATATATATGTGCATATGTATGTATGTATATATATATATATATGTATATATATATATATATATATATATATATATATATATATATATATATGTATGTATGTATGTATGTATGTATGTATGTATGTATATATGTTGCGTGTGGTCGTATGACAGGGTACCAAGAATATTAGTCTACTGCCGTATGAGAAAGAGAGGAGTAAAGGAGAATCTGATAAGGTTAATGAAGATTATGTATGAGTGCCCGAGAACCCCTTTAAAGACAACAATATGTGCAGACAGGCATTCCCTGTTACTCGTCGTTATAGGCACTTTGACATTGAGTTAAAGAACAACGAAGAATTCTGGGAACTGATGTTTGCTGATGATTTAGTCATCATAGCAAAATGAAAAGGAACTACAAAAAGAGATTTTTTACCATGAAATGGAGCCCTAAAAAAGGAAAGTATTGAAAGTGAACAGTGGAGAGACAGAGCCGATGATTAGAAATAGAGATTGCCAAATAATTCTTCTGCACTCAAGGGGTTAACTAATGCACTGTAATTGTTCAGTGGGTACTTTCTTCTTGGTAAGGGTAGAAGAGACTCTTTAGCTATGGTAAGCAGCTCCTCTAGGAGAAGGACACTTCAAAATCAAACCATCGTTCTCTATTCTTGGGTAGTGCCATAGCCTCTGTACCATGGTCTTACACTGCCTTGGGTTAGAGTTCTCTTGCTTGAGGGTATACTCAGGCACACTTTTCTATTTAGTTTCTCTTCCTCTGGTTTTGTTAAAGTTTTTATAGTTTAAATAGGAAATGTTTATTTTGATATTGTTACTATTCTTAAAATATTTAATTTTTCCTTATTTCCTTTCCTCACTGGGCTATTTTCCCTGTTGGGGCCCCTGGGCTTATAGCATCCTGCTTTTCCAACTAGGGTTGTAGCTTAGCATTTAATAATAATAATAATAATAATAATAATAATAATAGAGAAGGACATGAAGAATATGATATTCAAACGGAAACTGGAACAGTGCTAAAACAGAACCTGAGTATAATTACTTTAGATCAATAATAACAGAAGAGAAAGGTAGTCCCTAATGAGAAAGCAGTTAGACAGTGAAAGAAGCATAGGGTAATTGGATAGAAGTAACTGGAGCTGTTTAAACAAGAAAATTGAATTAAGTCTCAGAATCAAGACAGTTATCTGGCCCGTAATATTATATGGGAAAGAAAATTGGCCACTCACGAGGTAAGAGGAGGGTCTATTGGAAAATATCTGGATTAGGATGGCAAGATGGATTGCTGGAATATCAATACTGGAATGGAGGAAGAGTCAGGATGAAAGAGGAATGTGTTTTATATGCATTATAAAGGAGAAGGCTAATAAAGTTTCTCTGAGATTGTATGGTTATGTAATACTAGGCAGGCAGTTAATTCTAATAGCCAGGCCTTCTCCATCATGAGGCTCAATACTACACAGTATTGTAGAAGTTTTATTCCAGCTGTGACCAAGTTGTGGAATGATCTTCCTAATCGGGTAGTTGAATCAGTAGAACTTCAAAAGTTCAAAGTTGGAGCAAATATTTTTATGTTGACCAGGCTGACATGAGTCTTTTTATAGTTTATATATGACATATCTGTTTTTGACGTTGTTAATAGTTTATATAAGACATATCTGTTTTGACACTGTTACTGTTTTTAGAAAGATATATTGTTGATTTATTCTCATCATTTATTCATTTCCTTATTTCCTTTCCTCACTGGGCTATTTTTTCACATTGGAGCCCTTGGGCTTATAGTATCTCGCTTTTCCAACTAGGTTTGTAGCTTGGCTAGTAATAATG
>NC_090737.1:19314517-19317017 GCF_036898095.1 Palaemon carinicauda
GTATCAGTTTCTTCATGTAAGTTCTTATTTGTTACCCGTATCAGTCACGTCTGTCAATCTCGGTACCCGTTCGTCTTGAAAATCGATCACTCAATCAACCACGGTTAATGACTGAACCACCTTCGTCAGTGACTTGAACAAATCAATAACGTATTAGTTTTATATCACTAAAGATTTATAAATTTCCGTTCATCTTGAAAATCGATCACTCAGTCAACCCCGGTTAGTAACTGAACTATCTTCGTCAGTGTCTTGAACAAGTAAATTACGTACTAGTTCTATCTCAATAAAGATTTATAGATTTCTCAATCAAATCATCCAATATATCAATCAATTCTTTGTCGTTTCTTTCAGTCAGTCGATCAAAAATGGTACAAATTTACCTACTATGACTTATATTCTTTTTGTAATTTATTTGATCCATTAATCTGGTTTTGTTCACTTTCTGGATTCTGACTGAAACCATATAATTAAATGAAAGGTATAAAACCTATCCAGAGAATCTTATATTTCCTAAGTTATTTTTATTATCATGGGTAAAGAGAATTATCTAATTGACTTCAGCTGAAAGTCAACATTCTAGATCAAACTTTTAATAATCTTCTTACAAGATTACAAGAACTTTATAATCTGTGTGTGTGTGTGTGTGTGTGAGAGAGAGAGAGAGAGAGAGAGAGAGAGAGAGAGAGAGAGAGAGAGAGAGAGAGAGAGAGCGCCGCATTAGCGCCTGTAACTTATGATAAGCCTTTCCTCTCCCCATACTGCCGTAAAGCCTTTCTTTTATGACATGACACCTCTAGATGCGTGTTTCTACCGGAGGGAATATAATGGGACCTTGGTCATAAACTGGCATCAATTATGTATATGGATAGAAGGGGAGGGCCGGGGGAAGGTTCCTGGATGGAGGGGTCGGGGTGGGGAGAAGGTGCCTGTAGTTATGGCTTATCACGTTAGGTATCAAGATCCTATTAGGTTCGATAAGTTGTTGAGTGGTTGAACAACCTTTGACACGTACGCTCAGATATTAAATTCACTGCAGATATTTGTAGATGTATGTACATGCGCTGCTTGTTTCTCATGGGTATATATTTGTGATGGGTAGATCGAGATAGTTTGGGCATCTTTGCACTCCCGTAAAGAGATTAGTTCAGTAAATGATTGATTGGGCTCCACAAGGCACTAAAAGAGTTGGAAGACCCAGGCCTACATTGCTGAAAAAGCAGGGGATGATGAATGGAGAAGGATTGATTTAAAAGAGGTCCTTGCATCATTAGGCGTAGGTGGAGATGATGATGATGTCATATTTTTAAGATTCGCTTTACCTTTTTTGTATTTTTATATAGAGGCGTCAGACTTTTAAGTACGGATTCCAATTCGGCATTAATTAGCTTCAAAATGTTTTTAAGTATCCAATTTGGCGCTAATTAGCTTCGAATGTTTATTCCAGTCGATCTCATTACAGATCATAACCGAAAATAGACGTCATTACTGAGTTAATCTAGTTAATGTTAAGATATGAATATGCTGATTTATGATAATAGAAGCCATTTTGAAACTACCAATTACCAAGAGAAATTGTCAAATTTATATGGTGTGTAATGAGTAGAAAAGTTGCTAACTCGTTAGTGAGAACTTTAGTTATGGAACGTTTACCTCTAGATTTTAGATTATTGTGTTTGAATGTCATTAAAGACGGCTGATAGGTGAAATAATTTTTGCTATTTTTCAACACCATCATCATCTCACCTACGCCCTGGGTTATTTCCAGAGTCATCTCTATCTTGCGCTTTTAATTCAATACTTCTCCAATCATTATCTCCAACTTCATTCTTCATAGTCCTCACCCATGTAGGCCTGGGTCTTCCAACTCTTCTAGTTCCTTGTGGAGCCCAGTTAAATGTTGCTATTTTTTAGTTTCCTAATATTTTTGTAGTGAAAATATTTTGCTTAGGCTAAGCTGTAAAAGTCACTTTGGTTTTTATATTTACATGTCTGCCTCTACTTTATTTTTTGTAAAGAAATGGTCTTTCAAGGGTGCATTAGGTTTTTCTTTCATTTATTTACACTAGGAATAAACTTGGCAATCTTTAGATTCTTAGATTTAATAATGATCAACTTCCTTCAAGTAGAAAGCCAACAGTATAACAACTTTGTTATGGGTTATAGGAATATTATGAATGATTAAACTGTAGAATGTACTAGTGAGGAATTTATGATAGTTAAGAGGGTCTTGTTATTTCCAAAGATGCATGTAATATTGTGTGGTTGAGATATATTTTGTATTCTATACAGTGTAGTTTGTATTCTACAGTTTACAGCCATCGCAGTGAGCTTCAAGAGTTAAAGATTTACTCTTATTTTACTTCTGCAGTTACGGTCACTATAATTTATGTAACTTTTGTAAACTATTGAGACATGAAAGGACTGGAATGGCTGGAAGACATCAGGTCTGATATTTGCATATTAAATATTTGTTTAAAATGTTTCCAGTTCAAAAATG
>NC_090737.1:19322017-19329517 GCF_036898095.1 Palaemon carinicauda
AAAAAGACATTACCTAAAGAATGCGTTTCACTGGAGTTCAGTGCGGTGTTTTCAGGTCAGTTACCTTTGTATCGATTTTCAATTATAAGAGTAATCATTGTAAAGTATTAATAGAATCTTCTCTATTTTAGGCATTATTTTAATGATAGTAATCCATCGATAAAACCTTTAGTATGTGTTTGTTTGACATTAAAAATGGAAAGAGCCAAGAGTCGGCCCTATAATATTTTCAGAAATGCATGTATTCTATTTCTGAAACTATTGACTCCATGGGAGGGAAATTTTGGTATACAGATTATGGGTGGATTAATATAGCTGTGAAGAAATATTTTCAGCGGCATTTTTTATGGAAATTGAAATTTTGGAACCTTTGCTTATTTTGATGAAGAATATTACCGAATTTTGAACGTGGATTTATTTAATAAATTTGAAACTGCATTCATATATCTTTTCATTCATTTCTTTTAAAATTATAGCATTAAAAATATCAAATCTGGCCAGTGGTCTAAAGAAAGCAATTTCAGGACAGTCATACTTTTTCAACTGGGATAATTGGTATAATATTGATTCAAGTGAATGCATGTCCTGTTGTCATGAAATGGAAACTATACACATTTCTTGCTAATGTCGTTCGGATTTATTACTTTAGGCCTCATTATTACAAGACATAATTAGGCAGTATGTTTGTTGACATACAACCGCAAGAGAGTTACTGGATTCTTTAATGACCGGCCTGTTGGTTTTATATTGGATCCTTCTTTAGGTACGAATCCTCTCGTTGCATATTCTTACACCGAATTGTCTGGCTTATTCTCCTCTTCCTTCATACGTCTATCATCAATAAGCATATTACTGCTTGCATTCTCCACTTCAGGAGCGTTCAGGTCTACCTGGTGAGTCATCAGTGACCATTGCCTGACCCTTTCGTCTACCTGGTCTTAGCCAGGAAGGTTAAATGGGCCATTCAATAATCATGGGCCATTTAAATTCCTTGGTCTTAGCTTAAAGCTAGGACCGTCTAACTGGTCCTAGCTTTGGTGAAGAGGGCTTTGATTGCGGGGGGAGGGGTATGACGAGTGAAATCTCTGGCCAATCTGTACGAACAAATGGTGAAGAGGGGCTGTAGTCTATTATTATTATTATTATTATTATTATTATTATTATTATTATTATTATTATTATTATTATTACTACTACTACTACTACTTGGTGAGCTACAACCCTCTTTGGAAAAGCAGGATGCTATAAGCCCGGGGGCTCCAACAGGAAAAATAGCTCAGTGAGGAAAGAAAACAAATAAAATTATGATTTTTAAGAAGAATAACAACATTAAAATAAATATCTCCTATATAAACTATAAAAACTTGAAACAAAACAAGTGGAAGAGAAATAAGATAGAATAGTGTGCCGAGTGTACCCTCAAGCAAGAGAACTCTTAACCAAAGAGAGTGGAAGACCGTGGTATAGAGGCTATGGCACTACCCAAGACTAGATAACAATGGTTTGATTTTGGAGTGTCTTATTAGAAGAGCTACTTACCATAGCTAAAAAGTCTCCTCTACCCTTCCCAAGAGGAAAGTGGCCACCAAATAATTACAGTGAAGTAGTTAACCTCTTGAGAGAAGAAGAAATGTTTTGTAATCTCGGTGTTGTCAGGTATATGAGGACAGAGGAAAATCTGTAAAGAATAGCCCAGACTATTCAGTGTATGTGTAGACTAAGGAAAAATGAACCGTAACCAGAGAGAAGGATCCAATGTAGCACTGTCTGGCCAATAAAAGGCTGGTGGCCTGGCCATCCTACTACCTACTAATATTAATCAAACCTACAGTATATTGTCCTGTTACCTGCCTCTGCCACTCATGAGCAACCTTTATACATTTAATTGTTCAATGGCTATTTGTCCACAGGTAATAGTAGAAGATACCTAACAGCCATGGTAAACAGCTCTTCTATGAGAAATCAAACCAACGTTCGCTAGTTTGTAATGCTATAGTTTCAGTTCTATTGGCCTCTTGTTAAGGTACAGTTAGAATCAAAAGAACGCTGACACTCGGGAAATCTTTCGTCAGATTTCTCTAGTGTTTTTGCTAGTGAAAGCATTAAAATTTTACATATCGCGTTGCCATATTTCATTCTGTTTTATCACTTAACGTTTCGAATATCCACTGCAAATACTGAATACACACACACATACATACATACATACATACATACATACATACATACATATATATATATATATATATATATATATATATATATATATATATATATATATATTTATTTATTTATTTATCATTAATCTGCAAAATCGTGTAGAAATTATTGGAGTATCGCAGATAAAATATTTCTTCCGTTAATATCTACATTAGAGTATTTCGACATTATCCTTGTTCAAGTCACCGATGAAAGAAAAAGTACTTTTAGATATGGTTCGATGTAAAATGATAATAATAAAAAACACCATACAGGAGTTATACTGGCCTAAATGACATTCAGAGAGAGAGAGAGAGAGAGAGATTCGGCCTAAATACATCGTTTTTAATTATATTTGTAGGACGTTGGTCAAAATTCGCCCGTAACCCTTTGAGTTAGGTTGGTGACAAACAAATAGACAGAGGTGAAAACATGACCTCCTTGGCCGAGGTGATAATAATAATAATAATAATAATAATAATAAATAATAATTGGACCAAAACGTAAATTTTGAGAGAGTTTTGTCGAGGTGAGTATTGGCCCGCGCACTGAGCCCTTTGATAATTTGGAATTGCAAGATATTTCTTTGGATTTATGAAACGTAATTAGTTCTTCTTACCTTCTAAATTCCTGGGATATATCCATTTGTCCAAACATAGCGAAATCTTGTAACCCTTCCAGAAACCACATAATTACTTCCTTTCTCAACTCGGGACCGTTCTCACATAGGGGGCCAAAACCCCGTTTCACGCTACGCTCAACTCTGCCTCACATAAATCTACATTAAGCTTTTATATGGGAGGTCAATCGTATTCAGACTTTCAAAAAATTTTCCAGGGACTATTGCAATATATTCAAGAAACATATGTAAAAAAGCAAACATTTCAATTGTATAATATGTCTTTCTAAAGGAATACAAAATGTACACAGACAAAGCGAAAAAAAAAAATCTTGATTTTAACATATTTCTCTTTGCAAACGAAGTCCTCTCAGGAAAAAATAACTAATCTGTAATTATATATTGCATTGTAAATACGTCCTTGTTACATACGCTTTTTTTTTGCCAAAGTTTACGTTATATCCAAATAGATACCAAAACTTTTTTTTTCTATCCGTTTCAAACCGATAAATCCAAATAAGCAAGTGATGATTTTTTTTCTCCTGACAAATCCCTAACTCATTTTAAAAGATAAAGTGCCTTTAATTTTTTATAGAAAATTTAGAGGTATTTGTTCAAATGTAGTTCTAAGTTAAAATTAATTAATTTTCTTACTTATTTGCTCATTTGTTTATTTACTAGTTTATAAAGTTGCCGACGAGAGTGATTTTGTATTGGTCGCTACACATTGGTAAGCACAAAAACAAATGCTTGAATGTAAGTGAATAAGTCGCCGAAAAAAAAAAAAGATGTTAAATAGTGATATTTGGTAAATACTGTATATTTTGTAAAGGTGACAAGGTAAAGCACTCTGCCAATATACAAAGCTTGCAGAAGTTCCACTCAGATGCGTATAAATACATTGAAGAAAAGAAAATTTAACTAAATGATGAAGATTTACTATGTAAAATAAGAGTGCCGACCCAAGCAGTTTTTAGTGAGACTAATACCTCAGCAGTGTTACACCATCACAGAAACTGAGGAAACATCAGACAAGGAAAGATGTATAGAGAAAGCATTTTCGCATCTACGATTTTATAAAAAGAGAATTTATTCACAAAGTTCGGGTTCTAAAGTTTTGTCATTTAGAAATGTGTATAATGAGAATTTATGCAACAATAGCAATAATGAACAAGCTTTTGAAATAACTAGTCAATCTCAGGCTGAAGATTGAACACTGTTCTGACCTGAAAGCCAGCATCGACTTCTGATCATCCCCAAATAAAGACACACTGATATTTTGTAACTCTTTGGAATCACTGAAAACAATTGTTCTTTCTGCTTGTAATTTGTGAGATGAGGACTGGATCAAAGAAGTTAGTCTTGAGCTTTACACTGAATTACTCAATGCCTTCAAAGAAACCAAGACACTTCTATATGGCCCACCCAATCTAGTGACGTTCCTTATTATTATTATTATTATTATTATTATTATTATTATTATTATTATTATTATTATTATTACTAGCTAAACTACAACCCTAATTTGAAAAGCAGGATGCTCTAATCCCAGAGGCTCCAACAGGGAAAATAGCCCAGTGAGGAAAGGAAAAAAGGAAAATAGAATATTTTAAGAAGAGTAATAACACTAAAATAGATAACTCCTATATAAACTATATAAACGGGAAGGGGGAAGCCTCGCCCTGCCAGTGGGAAGGGGGGAGCCCCGCCCAGCCAACGGGAAGGGGGAGCCCCGCCCAGCCAGCGGGAAGAGGGGAGCCACGCCCTGCCAGCGGGAAGGGGGGAGCCCCGCCCTTCCAGCGGGAAAGGGGGAGCCCCGCCCGGCCAGCGGCAAGGGGGGGAGCCCCGGCCTGCCAGCGGGAAAGGGGGGAGCCCCGCCCTGCCAGCGGGAAGGGGGGAGCCCCGCCCTGCCAGCGGCAAGGGGGGAGGTCCGCCCAGCCAGGGGAGGGGGGGGAGCCCCACCCTGCCAGCGGGAAAGGGGGAACCCCGCCCTGCCAGCGGGAAGGGGGGAGGCCCGCCCAGCCAGGGGAGGGGGGGGGGGGAGACCCGCCCTGGCTAGCGGGAAGCGGGCAGCCCCGCCGAGCCAACAATATAGAGTTCCTGTATCTAGCTTATTTTCAAAAAAAGTTACGGCCTTTTGGAAATCTCTAACAGGCTCCAAAAAGTCTTCAAAGTCTTCAGAGCTCCCCCAACTCCTTGTTTGTCTCCAATTTGTCTTTCATCATCAATAGTAAAGTTGAATGCTTTCCTGTCAGAGCTACAAATGGGGAAATATGGAATACCGGTGCAATCCCAAATTGCCTTCAAATTGTCATTCGTCTCAAGCATAAATACTAGAAAAGGTAAAGAGGTAGTTTTGATTGTTTTATTGACCAACCCAAATTTGCAAGCTTTTATCACCGACTCACCATGAGGCCATTAAAAAGGAAACAAAATTTGAGTTTTGCAGAAAATGCTTTGGTGAAAGTTAAGAGAATTGTTGAGTGTGACTTTGAAAGAAAACCAAAATACTTTGTCATAACGGGATCAACGACAAGTGGAAACATGAAGGCAGTCATGAAAAACAAAACAAGAATCTTGAAGACTAATAACTGATGTATTTGAAAGGATTCGGACAGAAAATACAGGAAGAAGAGGGAGACAGGAAGGAGAACGGGAGAGAAGAAATAAAGAATCCGAAAAGTAGAACTAGTTATTATTTGTTGATCATTTTACGGTATGTTGTATTTGAAAGGAGAAAGTAAAGTCCCTAATGTTGAATATCCAAGAATAAAGATTGTGCAGAATAAGGCAGAAACTGCACAGAAGTAGAGAATATTGAAGAACCAGAGAAAGATCTAAAATTCTTCAATCTGAAATAATTTTTTTTCTTTCCATAAAAGAAAGGACTTCTAAGGAGAGGCACTCCAATTGGACGTCTTCCTTTTGGAAATCCCTAACAGGCAACAAATCCGAAAGTCTTCAAAATTCTCCCAACTCGTTGTTCGACTTCAATTTCTCTTCCGTTATCAATAGGAAAGTTGAATGCTTTCCTGTCAGAGCTCCAAAAGACTCTTAGTCTCTCTGTTAGGAGGAATATGGAATACTGGTGCATTCTAAAATCGGCTTCAAATTGTCATTCGTCTTGAGCAGGAATATCAGAAAAAGGTAAAAAGATTATTTTAATCGTTTTATTGATTAGCTCAAATTTGCAAGATTTTATCACCAACTTGCCTCTGAGGCCATTAAAAAGGAAAAAAGATTTGGGTGATGCAGAAAATGCTTTGGTGAAAGTTAAGAGAAATATTGAGTCTGCGACTTTAGAAGAAACCCAAAATACAAAAAAGGAATCAACGACAAGTGGGATCAGGAAGGCAGTTATAAAAAGCTAGACAAGAATCTTCAAGACTAATAATGGATTTATTTGAAAGGATTCGGACAGAATATATAGGAAGAAGAGGGAGACAGGAAGGAGAACGGGAGAGAAGAAATAGAATCCGAAAAGGAAAACTAGTCATTATTTGTTGATCACTTTACGATTGTGCGGATTTGAAATGAGAAAGTAAAGTCTATAATGTTCAAGATCCAAAAATATTGTGCAGAATAAGCCGGAAACTGCAGAGAAGTAGAGATACTGAAGGATCATAGAAAGCAAAAATTCTTCAATCTGAAGTAAATGTTTTTCCCCTCTAAAAGGAAGAACTTCTAAGGAGAGACACTCCAATTGGACGTCTTCCTGTTAGCACGCTATTATAAGAAAAATAATTATCTAGGACCGACGAAGGAACGGGTTTGGAATCGGCGATTTTTGGTTTACACGACCCGGATTTCAACTTCGGGCTCCAGCTTCGGTCGTCATTTTGTATCAGCCTCATCGTCATCTGTCTGCCGTCAGTGTTCGTGTCATCCAACACAAGTAACAGCTTTTAAAAGATACAAAAAGGATATTTTAATTGCAAAGGGATCAATGGTTCAATTGGGTTCCGTCGTCATGAAACGCCTTCAAGATGTTCGTCCAAAAAAAAAAAAAAAAAAAAAAAAAATCGACCAAGAAGCGCAACGGCAGGAGAGGAACTGGTCAAACGAATACTCTGAGGAAAGAGTTTGTTGCCCTTCATCAGGACCCCTAAAAGACTGATACCCAATCGAGACATCAAAACGAAAGTTAGCTTACGGGAAGAGTAGGAACGGGTTACCTTCATACACGCGCACACGTGTGTATATATATATATATATATATATATATATATATATATATATATATATATATATATATATATATATATATATATATATATATATATATATATATATATCAGAGAAACTGGCATGAAAATTGGGAGAGATTTCTTTTGTGGAGGGATAGTGAGAAGCCAAGAACTAATATTGGTGGTCTATGACGAGCACCGGAGGTGAAGGCTTTTCATTTTGAAAATAATGAGAATGTTTGATAAATATATGATTAAACAATGAAAGAATGGACCACAAATGATAAAGAATGAAATATGGGAACAAAAATGTTAAAGAATAAATACCTAGCTAGACATGTCAGGGGATAGAGGAAAAAGCTCAGAAAATAAAATCTGAATAATGAGAGAAAATATCTAGGAATCCAATGGTATCACTCCTCAGCTGTGTGATTTAGTGATTAAAAGGACAATCAAACATTTATTTTCGAGATTTCTTAATATTTGGTTTTACCT
>NC_090737.1:19337017-19357017 GCF_036898095.1 Palaemon carinicauda
ATAATATTAAATTCGTTTATATTTTTTTTTCAAATTAAAGACTTCTCAACATGTACGGACTTTCAGTTTGAAGTAATTGTTATTCATATCTTTTATCCTCTTTATTTTTTTTTTTTTTTTTGGGGGGGGAAGCAAATCTTAAAGACTTCTCAACTTGTATGAACCTACATTTTCATACGTTCTTATAAGAACATTTTTAATTGAATAATCTAATGGGCGAAGGAAATCAAGTTACAATAATAACCTTAAGGCCCGAAGCACACTAGCGACTCTGTGGCGCCACAAAGCGACAGAGAGCCACAGTCGCTTGCCACAGTCACTAGTTTGCGCAGCAAAACTTGAAAACAATGGAAACCTATGGGAGACCACATCCCCGCCACACGATGCTGTGGCTTTGTGGCGCCACAGAGTCGCTAGTGTGCTCCCGGCCTTAGATTTTGAATTTATAGAAAACTTTAATCGAGTTTTATTTCATTTAATTAATAAGCATTTAAGATCACGTTATGTCAAGAGACCTATGAAATTTGTCTTCGTTTTCTTAAGGTAATTCCTGGATTTAAGTAAATAGTATAAACCTACAATCTTATTGTTGGACTTCATTACAAGTAATGTAATATTCAAATCCGTATCATATAAATATATTAGTTTGATTAGCTGTTTTCTAAGCGACTTTAGAAGGGTCTACCATTGTTATTTTTGGTGATTCTTTAATTAAGAATGTTAATTGGTTTTCCATATATTGCCTTGAATATATACTGTACATACAGTATGTATATATATATATATATATATATATATATATATATATATAGATCTTTCTTTTCACGCTCAGCTCCCCGTCCCTCGGCTAAGGGGGAAAGGGAGTAGTCATATCCTGGTGAGTAGGGGTGCGTATGCTTGTGTGTTCTTATCTATTTTAATAGTTAGCAGACATTTTTGACGGGTCGTGGACACTAGTGTATGTATGTGTATATATATATATATATATATATATAATATTTATATATATATACTGTATATATATATGTATATATATATATTTATATATATACAGTATATATAATGTATATGTTTGCATGAGTATGTTTTTATATATGTATAAATAGGCCAGTCTTATGTAGGATTCCGGTTTCCACATAGGCCGGGCAGTTTGCGTTTAAATCAGATTATCCCCGTATAATACCTGATCATTTACCAAAACAGATTCAAGTTCATTTTCGTAATTTCGGCTCCATCAGGGGAATTTAATCCTCTCAATGGTCCCGGCCTTAGTGAAGATTTAGTCCGGGTTTCATAACAAACTACGTAAACGATTTTGTTTTCTTCAAAAGTGGACTTATTATTTTATATAAATTCCTATATACAGTATATCTCTCTCCTTATACTATATTATACTATATATAGTAAAGAGTTAATGTCTGGATATATAGTAAAGAGTTAATGTCTGGATATATATATATATATATATATATATATATATATATATATATATATATATATATATATATATATATATATATAGTTCACCAAACGTTCAGCTGGGTTCCACAAGGCACTAGAAGAGTTGGAAGACCCAGACCTACATGGCTGAGAACTATGAAGCGTGAGGTAGGATATGATTAATGAAAAAGTATTGAGTTTAAAGCTCAAGATAGAGACGAGGCCCTTTGCGTCAATAGGCGTAGGAGGAGATAACGATGATATATAATATGCATATGTATATATATATATATATATATATATATATATATATATATATATATATATATACTGCATATATATATGGTTACGCTTAGTTCTCCCTCTCCATCAAATAAGGGGAGAATGCATAGTCATACCCCTACTGAGAGGGGGTAGGTTTGTGTGCATATCCATCTAAATATTTAATTGTTATTTTTGACGTGTTGTGTATAGTGCTTTTGATATATATATATATATATATATATATATATATATATATATATATATATATATATATATATATATATACATACATATATATATATATATATATATATATATATATATATATATATATTCATGTCTATGTATATAATTGTGTGTATTAATGGAAGAAATGTTAAAAGAGTAGGAATTAATTCAAATTATCATCATTGAGAAATATTAAACTGAGGTGTGAATACGTCTGTTATTGTAACTTTGCCTTATCTACAAGAGAATGTAACATTGCATAAGATGAAAAAGCATGCAATAATGTCATCCAGTTTCTTGCGAAATGTCAGTGGCGTGCAATTCTGCAGTGGTTGGCTGGTTTTCGCCTCCTGATGCATTACATAACCGCGCCCTTTGATGTGGTTTCATTGTACTTTCGTATTCGGTGTAGTTTTGTTACTGCATTTGTGGTTTTTACACACACACACACACACACACACACACACATATATATATATATATATATATATATATATATATATATATAAATATATATGTATATATATATATAAATATATATGTATATATATATATTTTTATACTGTATATTGTGAATGTGTGTATATATATATATATGTATATATATATATATATATATATATATATATATATATATATATATATATATATATATGCTGTATATATATTTATTTATATTATTTATATATATGTGTGTATATATATATATATATATATATATATATATATATATATATATATATCTATTTATATATATATATATATATATATATATATATATATATATATATATATATATCTATTATATATATATATATATATATATATAATATATATATATATATATAATATATATATATTGTCCTGTCACGCTGAGTTGCAGTGCCAAATGAATGCCTACTCGGTCTCTCCTCGTCCCTTGGGTAGGGTGGACAGGAATAGTCATACCCTGTCGAGACGAGGTATCGGGAGAGGTGCACTCGGAAACCGCAAGCTCTCACAAATTGCCGAAACTACCGTGTTGTAATTAAGAAAATGAGTAGGAAGAGGGAAGTTACGAATCTCTGTGCGTGTGTGTACATGTCTACTTAAATTACCAAGTTGTGGAATGATCTTCCTAATCGGGTAGTTGAATCGGTAGAATTTCTAAAGTTCAGAGTTGGAGGAAATGTTTTTATGTTGACCAGGCTGACATGAGTCTTTTTATAGTTTAGATATGACATAACTGTTTTTGACGTTGCTAATAGTTTATATATGACATATCTATTTTGACGTAGTTACTGTTTTTAGAATGATTTATTGTTAATTTGTTCTCATCATTTATTTATTTCCTTATTTCCTTTCCTCACTGGGCTATTTTTCCCTATTGGAGCCCTTGGGCTTATATCATCTTGCCTTTCCAACTAGGGTTGTAGCTTGGCTAGTGATAATAATTATAACAATAATAATAATAGTAATAATAAAAAATATTTGGCCGTTAATTTTGACAGGTCACGTACACTAGTTGAAAATATTCAGTTTAATCCTTATTATTATATTTATAATCAAGTCGGATAATCGCTCTCCATTAGATGAGTAAATGATTGTGAGTGCTTATTTTCGTTGCAGATTTCGAAAATCATTTTCAGAGAAGTTTGTTCATAAAGACAGAAGAGGTGCGTTTCTTTGATGTTTTAATATCATAAGCTTAAGCTCACAAAGTTTGCTATGTGATTTGTCAACAGTGACATTCGTCTGCTATTAAGTTTTCCAGCCAGGCAAATTAAGTATTTAATCATTTTATTTTTTATCGTACAACAGAGATAGATTGTGACACCCACAGGTCGTGACCCGGGTTAGTGTAATATAAATTAGAATTAACAGCGTATTAGCATGCTAATCTTTTACTTAATTCAAGTCATGTTTAATCGCAGATTAAAAGAATTATTGTGTATTTTTCCCGTGTGTAACTGCATTTAGTCAGTCTTATGAATGGTGTTACGTGTGTTGGGTAAATATCAAACACAGTCCATGTAAATGGAATTGGAGCTTAAGATAAAACAGTCAATGAATTAATTAATAGTTAAATATGATTATAAAATAATTGATTGGGAAGATCTTTTTCTGAACCAATCCAGTTAGCTATGGTAAGCAGCTCTTTTAGGAGATAGACACTCCAAAATTTTAAAATATTTTATTTTAATTGTTAATTACGCTATTATTTCCTCATTTCTTTTCCTCACTGGGCTTTTTTCCCTGTTGGAGCCCCTGGGCTTATAGCATCCTACTTTTCCAAATAGGGTTGTAGCTTAGCAAGTAATAATAATAATAATAATAATAATAATAATAATAATAATAATAATAATAATAATAAATACTTCTGATTGATTGCCCGGTTGATCTCTGTAGCAATTTGTGGCTACCAGTCTCTTGTGATTCAGTAAGTGGCTTACTCTACTGTATGTGGTAACCATATAGCCAAAGTTCCTAAATTCTAGATTGTGCCGTAGCCTTTTTACCTATATGGTTCCGTCTTTGATATTACGCTTGTATTCAAGTACATTTTTTTTCTTATTTTTTTATGTTCAATTTTACATAGTCAAAGTTATTTTTTGTCATTTTAAGAATTAGTTTCACTTGTTTTTAGTTGTTATTCATTATTTATAGTATACTTACTGCTATTTTTATAGACACACACGTATATCTATCTATCTATCTATCTGTCTGTCTGTCTGTCTATCTATCTATCTATCTATCTATCTATCTATATATATATATATATATATATATATATATATATATATATATATATATATATATATATATCCTTTTCTGATTAAGGATACCTTAATGTCGATAAAGGGTTCATTTACCATCCTGATCATCAAAGCTATACTTAGTTGTAGCCACCCATATTAGGTTGGTTTGCTCTTTGCGATCAGACTAAAGTCACTGAAACCCAGGCATGGATAATGACATGTCTGAGGCCTTTGTCCTGTAGTGTACTAGATATGGCTTCATTTATTATTATTATTATTATTATTATTATTATCATCATATCTTCTCTTTTGTCTGTTATATCCCTATTATGCAGTTTTTTATGATGTGGAAAATTATAATGATAGTGTGATGATAATGATTGCAATAATGATAATTATGTTGATGCTAATTATGATTACGGTAATACTAAGAAATGTTTTAAAAGAAAAATCGAAGGAGTTATTATTAATAATTATCTTGAAAATCATTATAATAATGTCAATAAATGTTAGTGTTTTTCTTGTTATTCATTAATATTATTACTTAATAGACTCCTACATATAAATAGGTCTTGTTCAGAATGTCATTTAATATGATTTAATATATAAAAAAGCAAGGATGGAATGCGCAATTTTCATAAACTAATCAAAATAACTTTTTTTCAATTAAAAAAGTAATGAAATATTAAACATTTATTTTGGTGTTTCTTAACAACAATGGCCCCTGATATTCGCTGTAAATATTAATTATTTTTCCAGAATTTTCATGTGTTTTATAGTGAGAATTTTATATAGATATCCTTAGAGAAGTATTTCGTGTTAAAAGAATGAACATTTTCTTTTTGCTATTCCATTTGATAAAAAGCTCTAGGTAATAATAATCACTTTTTATTGGTATAATTGCAAATATGTTTTAGAATTTTGCCTTTATAGTGAAATGTTTTTGTTATCAATTTGTGCTTTATTTTCTTTCCATTTAAAGGGGAAACAAATTATATTGAACAGATCTGTACTTAATTAAAAAACTTGAATTGTAAAGGTGAGAGAGAGAGAGAGAGAGAGAGAGAGAGAGAGAGAGAGAGAGAGAGAGAGAGAGAGAGAGAGAGAGAGAGAGAGAGAGAGAGAGAATTAGGCAAGGGTAAAACTAAGTTTCCCCTGAGAGGAAGAGAAATTATTTAAAAGCAAAATCCTTTGAGAGAGAGAGAGAGAGAGAGAGAGAGAGAGAGAGAGAGAGAGAGAGAGAGAGAGAGAGAGAGAGAGAGAGAGAGAGAGAGAAATTTCGTAAGAAAGGAAGAATGAATTAAGTTTCACCAGAGAGAAAGAGAAATTATTTAAAAGCAATCCATCATGAGAGAGAGAGAGAGAGAGAGAGAGAGAGAGAGAGAGAGAGAGAGAGAGAGAGAGATTACATTCAGAAATAATAGAGAAATTGCACTTAGCATCGCCGTTTTGCGCAATTACGGTGTTTGATTAGGTTTGGCTAAAATTGGTTTTACGTGAATGAAATATATTTCGTGATGTGCAAGTTCATTGCTGTTTCGGCTGCTCTCTCTTTAATGTCTTGTTATTATTTATATCTTTTAGTATTTTAGGAGAATAATCATATTTTTCCCAAGGGTGTCGGCGTCAATGACCTTACTGTAGATGTCAGGATGCCAGAAAACCTCAAATCAATCGATCAATCAGTCAATCCCCCAAGGGTGAGACCTCATATTTTTAATGTCAATTTCAAAACGGTGATAAATATATGCTTGTATGATTTAATTTTCAGCTTAATCGTGACACGATGGGATTTGGGATATATATTTTTTCTTTAAATTACTTTCAACAAATTCAAAGTTGTATGAGTATTGAGTTGGAGAGAGCTGTAAATTTATGTTTGAATAGTTTAATTTTCAGCCTAATCGTGACAGATTTGGGAAATATTTTTATATATACATACATACATATACCAAAGGCACTTCCCCCAATTTTGGGGGGTAGCCGACAACAACAAGAAACAAAACAAAAAAGGGGACCGCTACTCTCTACGTTCCTCCAGCCTAACCAGGGACCCAGCCGAGTTCAGCTGGTACTGCTAGGGTGCCACAGCCCAACCTCCCACATTTCCACCACAGATGAAGCTTCATACTGCTGAGTCCCCTACTGCTGCCACCTCCGCGGTCATTTAAGGCACCGGAGGAAGCAGCAGGGCCTACCGGAACTGCGTCACAATCGCTCGCCATTCATTCCTATTTCTAGCACGCTCTCTTGCCTCTCTCACATCTATCCTCCTATCACCCAGAGCTTTCTTCACACCATCCATCCACCCAAACCTTGGCCTTCCTCTTGTACTTCTCCCATCAACTCTTGCATTCATCACCTTCTTTAGCAGACAGCCATTTTCCATTCTCTCAACATGGCCAAACCACCTCAACACATTCATATCCACTCTAGTTGCTAACTCATTTCTTACACCCGTTCTCACCCTCACCACTTCGTTCCTAACCCTATCTACTCGAGATTTTTATATATATAATTTCAAAATGATTTTCAACAAATATAAAATTCTATGAGTATTGAGTTGGAGAGAGAGAGAGAGAGAGCTGTAAATTAACGTTTGAATAGTTTAATTTTCAGCTTAATCGTGACAGATTTCGATTCGGTATTTTTTTTTTTCATTATATAATTTTAAAATGACTCAACAAATTAAAAATTGTATGAGTATTGAGTTGGACAGGAGGCTGTAATTTTATATTTGAATAGTTTAATTTTCAGCTTAATCATGACAGGATTGGATTTGGTATATATATTTATATATACATATATATATATATATATATATTATATATATATATTATATATTAAATGATTTTCAACAAATTCAGAATTGTATGAGTATTGAGTTGAAGAGAGAGAGCTGTAAATTTATGATTTAATAGTTTAATTTTCAGCTTAATCGTGACAGATTTCGTTTCGGTATTTTATATATATATATATATATATATATATATATATATATATATATATATATATATATATATATATATATATATATATATATATATATATATATATAATTTTAAAATGATTGTCATCAAATTCAAAATTGTATGAGTATTGAGTTTGATAGGGAGCTGTAAATTTATATTTAGATCATTTAATTTTCAGCTTAATCTTGACAGGTATAGATTTGGGATATTTTTTAAATATAATCTTAAAATGATTTTCATCAAATGCCAAATTTTTTGAGTATTGAGTTAGAGAGAGAGCTGTAAATTAATGTTTGAATAGTTTAATTTTCAGCTTAATCGTGACAGATTTGGATTCGGTATTTTTTTTTCATATAATTTTAAAATGATTTTCAACAAATTCAAAATTGTATGAGTAATGAGTTGAATAGGAGCCTGTAAATTTATATTTGAATGATTTAATTTTCAGCTTAATCGTGACAGGATTGGATTTGGGAAATATATATATATATATATATATATATATATATAATATATATATATATATATATAATATATATATATATATATATATATATGATATTAAAATGACTTTCAACAAATTCAGAATTTTATGAGTATTGAGTTGGAGAGAGATGTAAATATATGTTCGAATAGTTTAATTTTCAGCTTGATCGTAATAAGTTAGGATTCGGGATTTTTTTTTCATATAATTTTGAAATGATTTTCAACAAATGAGGAGGGGGGTAAATGACCTACTCCATCATTATTTGGATAGAATGGCCGTATCTTAATAAAAACTTGAGAATATCGTGTAAACGCGAAACAATAACGTCGTAGTGTCCTCCTCTCCTCGCATGCAATTCATGGCACAATTCTGGAGCTGGTTGTTAAACGTTAAGATGCTAAAAATGATAACAAAAACACGCAGAGCACTAATTTTTCTGTTGGCTGTCAAGATAATATGTTGTGTATTTTCGTCTGTTTTTTATTCTAGAATTCGTAGAAAGTCTCTCTCTCTCTCTCTCTCTCTCTCTCTCTCTCTCTCTCTCTCTCTCTCTCCCTCTCTCTCTCAATCTGTTGGTTATTTAGTTTTCGTGAAGTTGTCTTTCCTTGTAGATTCGTAGATTCTTGTAACTTTGAATAATTTTCTTTGTCAACGTGTGATAGGTATTATCAGATTATTTTTCTTATACTCAAAATATGTAACATGTAGTTACTTTAATAAATTATGACAATACATAATATCATGATGTTGTTTATTTTTTCTCGTACATGAACATATGAGAGCATGTAAGCATAAATATCAAATCTAGTAAAAAAAAAAAAAAAATCAGTTGAGTATATAAAACTATAGAAAAATATGAATTTGACGCGTAACCCCCCCCCCCCCCAAAAAAAAAAAAGGAGTCACTGGAGATGTATACGGATCCTTATCCATTGCAAAGGCCTTTTAATTAAACGTCCGAAAGTAATTCACAAAGATTTTTTCATATTGTCAATTCTCTCGGAGAGTCAAATAGTAGTAATAATCACGCATACATTAAAGGTGGCCTGACATGCCTAAACTAACTGAAAAAAATAAACTATATCTATTTATAATTCACTCGGAACCTTAAATTAATAAAAATTCGGCCGCATTTTCGTTTCTTGATACAATTAATTACACCAGCCGGTACAGGTCGCAACTAGACTCCCGAGATTTGGCAAAGGCTGCTCCGCCATTGTGTGACGTCACGGACAGACAAGTTGACTTCACCACCCGGTTTGTTTACAATGAAAATGGATTCAGACAGCGAACATTTGAACAATTTTTCTATAGATTTGGATGATATATTACTATATCCTTCTACCGACCTCCGTTCTAGCTTCCTTTCTTCTATTTTGCTGTCCAACCTCTTTTACATCACAGTGCCACTCGTGAGCTTTCTTCTGAATGGCCTCACAGACCCCAGCACCGGGCTATATAGCCCAAAAATTATAAATCTAGTCCAATCCTTGATCACAAATACTGAATTATTCACACCCATATCTGGTAGTTCTTTTATATTATTCTGTTTTCATTTATATTATTCCTGCATACATGCAGTGTATGATATAAAGATATCTTACATACTGTGCATACATACATCCATACACACACACACACACACACACACATATATATATATATATATATATATATATATATATATATATATATATATATATATATATATGTGTGTGTGTGTGTGTGTGTATAAATATATATATATATATATATATATATATATATATATATATATATATATATATATATATATATATATATATATATATATATATATATATATATATATATATATATATATATATATATATAGGTGTGTGTGCTCTTTATCGCATATAATCATACGTTACTCATTATTATTATTATTATTATTATTATTATTATTATTATTGTTGAAATTAATATTAAAAAATATTAAGATTATTAAAATTAATAAAATAATTATTATTAAAATGATTGTTTGTTATTAATATTAAGATTATTCCTATTATTATCATTATTAAGAGTTGATTTCTACATTTAAAGGAGTAATAAATTGTAACAAACTAATACGATCAAAGAAGTACTGCAACGCTTCAACAAATTCAATGCTTAAGGGTGAGCGATTAGCCGCCAGTAGTAGGTTTCCGTTTCCCTCCTATACTGGGATAACCCATTCACGTATCTTGCTCCCGTTTACTCCCATGAGCCTGCATTGCCCCCCCCCCCCTTTTCCGGGGGAGAATATAGGCCGTATGCGGTAGACGTACATCTGACCGGAACTATTACAACGCCAGTCTTTCATACGCACGTTTGTGTTTACGTATAACGTACGCGTATGCCCGTTAGCGGCCGGTTTGACTAGTGAATAGGTACGCCACTATATTACGGGAGTCCCATAAACTGCCGTTGAGCGTATGCCTCTCCAATTTGTTTATCGTTGCGAAATGGTTTAACTTTTTTTTTTCCTTTTTGCGTTTGTGTGTTCATGTATTTATAGTGCGTTTGTGAGATTGTTCGTATATGTAATAGGGTATGTTTGGTATTTAAACAACTGTTTATACATGCGTGCATGTCTAAATAACACACATATACACACTTGTGTAAATAGATATATATTACCTGAATACAAAGCATATACTATTACATATATGAATACACTAACTCCATAAAAACAGAATTAAGATACAACTGTATATATATATATATATATATATATATATATATATATATATATATATATATATATATATATATAATACTTTCACTATACCTATTGCTATTATATATATATATATATATATATATATATATAATACTTTCACTATACCTATTGCTATATTTCACCTTGTAGCAATTTATCGCATTGAAAACCTAGTTCTTACTTTTTTCTCTTTCTTTGGTAAATCAAAACGTGTTTGGTTCCCATTTCTTCTTCTTTCATTGAAAACTGATCTTTAAAATCCAATCAGTCATTTGCTCGTTTGTGTAAGATGACTATTATTATTATTATTATTATTATTATTATTATTATTATTATTATTATTATTATTATTTCAGGAGATTTATTGAACGTGGACATTTGATATTGTCGTTCATGGATGTTGTTTCCTTTCTGTGAAATATTTGTGTTTTTATATTCGTTTGATATCGGATATGAAAATGAGGCATATTTAATTATGTTTGTTTGACATCTAATTATGAAAATTCATACTTTTGTTTCAATGATTTATGATGTGAAATTTTTTTTTTTTTTTTTTTTTTTTTTTTTTTTTTTTTTTTTTTTTTTTTTTTTTTTTTTTTTTTTTTTTTTTGTCATTGTATAAATATCTGATTTTAAAATGGGCCATATTCATGTTGGTAAGGCATCTAAGTTTAAATTTTTTTTTCTAATGTTTTTTACTTAAGCAAAACTAAACTTTTTTTTCATTTAAGGATATCCTCATGATGTTTATATGCCATCTGAGTATAAAGATTCTTACTTTTTTTTTTTATAATTTTTAGTTTAGGAAAAGTAAAATTTTAAATAGTAAAAGAACCGATTTAAAAATGGGCCATATTTAGATATAATATAAAAATTCTTCCCTTTTGTTTAATAATTTTTGCTTTTAATAAACTAGTTTTTCCATTGTAAAATAACCTATAAAAATGGGTCATATTTAATTATGTTCGTAAGCATGTAAGTCTAAAAATTCTAATTGTCTCTTTAATGATTTTTACTTTTAATAAACTTGTTTTTTCATTGTAAAATAACTGATTTAAAAATGGACCATATTTAATTATGTTCGCAAGGTATAAAAATTCTTGCTGTTTCTTTAATGATTTTAACTAGAAAATCATCATCATCATCTCCTCCAACGCCTATTGACACTAAGGGCCTCAAGAGGATTTTTTGGCTAGATTCATCAAAGGATAGCCAGTTCCTTGCGATGCGCAGTCTATCTAACTAAGGCAAGTGACCCCTGCCGGTCCATACTAATTCTAATAAGATCATCCGCCAGGCATCGAGGGTATAGGCCGAAAAGACAGCTTGTCCTTCGCCTTACACCCAATCCGTCACCCTGCTGTCAGTAACTTCTTCGAGATTAGGGGGGGGGGGGGGTGGCAATTCCTCTACACCGAAAGTTCTCGTTACTCAATCGGGTTGGTCATCCGGTTCCATAACCATTGGCAAACATTGATTGCTAAAGTTGTTAATAGTTTATATAGAACATATCTGACGCTGTTACTGTTTTTAGAATGATATATTGTTAATTTATTCTCATCATTTATTTATTTCCCTGTCTCCTTTCCTCACTGGGCTATTTTTCCCTGTTGGAGCCATTGGGCTTATAGTATCTTGCTTTTCCAACTAGGGTTGCAGCTTGGCTAATAATAATAATAATAATAATGATAATAATAATACCACCTAGCACGGTAGAATAAGATGACAGAAATGACCTCGTTCCTCTAACTTCCATAAAATACCTTTCCTATAAGTGACCATTTTTTCTCTTATCCTCATATGGTAAAGTATTCCGAACACACAAAGGGCTATTACCCTCAAATCCTAAAGCGCTACTCAGAATGAGTTAAAAAAAAAAAAAAAAAAAAAAAAAAACACGTTCTACTTGGTCATCAAAGCAACGAGTCCTCGTAAACGTTGGACACAACGTCATCATTTGTCACAATTAGATGTAATAGTCAAAGTCGTTATCGTCAGTCATCATTATTGTATTTTATTTATTACGTTTTCTTCGTCTTTTTTTATTACTGTTTTCATTCCATCACCATATTTAGCGTTGTTATTGACATTCTTTGTCGTTATCTTTATTCGAATCCATAATAATCATTATTTTCCTTTCCATCACTCTTAAAGGTTTAAAATTTTAAAGGCCAATCATGAGTGGCAGAAGCAAGGGACAGTGACATTGCCCTATCAAGCAAGACAATGCCCGTATGATCAGCGCCCAAGCCCCCTCTCCACCTAAGCTAGGAGGGCCAGGCAATGGCTGCTGATCACTCAGCAGATAGACCTATAGGCTCCTCCAAACCTACCAACCTTAGCTTACACGAATGGTGAGGTTACGATCACCAAAAAAGCTAACGAGTTTGAGCGGGACTCGAAGCCCAGTCTGGCGTTCACCAGTCAGAGACGTTACCACATCAATCACTAAAACCTTATCTTTGTTAGATAGAAGTAGATCGGGGGGGGGGGGATACAAGGGCTTTACTTATATTGTATCTTGGTGAAATATTTTATTTTTTGTATCTTGTTTTGGACGAAACTCCATGTGTTGAATTGAATAGGCCAGGAATTCGAAGAAAGTATAGAAGTAATTCATTTGATTTTTTTTTTCTAAAGAATAGGTAAGCTCTGGTTCATAAATGGATCATCAGTTGTAAGAATTCGATCTATTTCTCATCATAATCATCATTTCGGATATTAGTTGTATAATGATTACCGTGGTTTTTAACCATCATCATATTCAAGAAGACTAAAATTACTGCCAGATCTATACTCAGACTTCATCTAAAACGTTTAAAACACTTCCATAAGACTGAAATTACTGACAGATCTATACTCAGACTTCATCTAAAACGTTTAAAACACTTCCATAAGACTAAAATTACTGCCAGATCTATACTCAGACTTCATCTAAAACGTTTAAAACACTTCCATAAGACTGAAATTACTGCCAGATCTATACTCAGACTTCATCTAAAACGTTTAAAAACACTTCCATAAGACTGAAATTACTGCCAGATCTATACTCGGTCTGCATCTATGACGTTTAAAACACTTCCATAAGACTGAAATTACTGACAGATCTATACTCGGTCTGCATCTATGACGTTTAAAACACTTCCATAAGACTGAAAATACTGACAGATCTATACTCAGACTTCATCTAAAACGTTTAAAACACTTCCATAAGACTAAAATTACTGCCAGATCTATACTCAGACTTCATCTGAAACGTTTAAAACACCTCCATAAGACTGAAATTACTGACAGATCTATACTCGGTCTGCATCTATGACGTTTAAAACACTTCCATAAGACTGAAATTACTGACAGATCTATACTCAGACTTCATCTAAAACGTTTAAAACACTTCCATAAGACTAAAATTACTGCCAGATCTATACTCAGACTTCATCTAAAACGTTTAAAACACTTCCATAAGACTGAAATTACTGACAGATCTATACTCGGTCTGCATCTATGACGTTTAAAACACTTCCATAAGACTGAAATTACTGACAGATCTATACTCAGACTTCATCTAAAACGTTTAAAACACTTCCATAAGACTAAAATTACTGCCAGATCTATACTCAGACTTCTTCTAAAACGTTTAAAACACTTCCATAAGACTGAAATTACTGACAGATCTATACTCAGACTTCATCTAAAACGTTTAAAACACTTCCATAAGACTGAAATTACTGACAGATCTATACTCGGTCTGCATCTATGACGTTTAAAACACTTCCATAAGACTGAAAATACTGACAGATCTATACTCAGACTTCATCTAAAACGTTTAAAACACTTCCATAAGACTAAAATTACTGCCAGATCTATACTCAGACTTCATCTGAAACGTTTAAAACACCTCCATAAGACTGAAATTACTGACAGATCTATACTCGGTCTGCATCTATGACGTTTAAAACACTTCCATAAGACTGAAATTACTGACAGATCTATACTCAGACTTCATCTAAAACGTTTAAAACACTTCCATAAGACTAAAATTACTGCCAGATCTATACTCAGACTTCATCTAAAACGTTTAAAACACTTCCATAAGACTGAAATTACTGACAGATCTATACTCGGTCTGCATCTATGACGTTTAAAACACTTCCATAAGACTGAAATTACTGACAGATCTATACTCAGACTTCATCTAAAACGTTTAAAACACTTCCATAAGACTAAAATTACTGCCAGATCTATACTCAGACTTCTTCTAAAACGTTTAAAACACTTCCATAAGACTGAAATTACTGACAGATCTATACTCAGACTTCTTCTAAAACGTTTAAAACACTTCCATAAGACTGAAATTACTGACAGATCTATACTCAGACTTCATCTAAAACGTTTAAAACACTTCCATAAGACTGAAATTACTGCCAGATCTATACTCAGACTTCATCTAAAACGTTTAAAACACTTCCATAAGACTGAAATTACCGACAGATCTATACTCAGACTTCATCTAAAACGTTTAAAACACTTCCATAAGACTGAAATTACTGACAGATCTATACTCAGACTTCATCTAAAACGTTTAAAACACTTCCATAAGACTGAAATTACTGACAGATCTATACTCGGTCTGCATCTATGACGTTTAAAACACTTCCATAAGACTGAAATTACTGACAGATCTATACTCAGACTTCATCTAAAACGTTTAAAACACTTCCATAAGACTAAAATTACTGACAGATCTATACTCAGACTTCATCTAAAACGTTTAAAACACTTCCATAAGACTGAAATTACTGACAGATCTATACTCGGTCTGCATCTATGACGTTTAAAACACTTCCATAAGACTGAAATTACTGACAGATCTATACTCAGACTTCATCTAAAACGTTTAAAACACTTCCATAAGACTAAAATTACTGCCAGATCTATACTCAGACTTCATCTAAAACGTTTAAAACACTTCCATAAGACTGAAATTACTGACAGATCTATACTCAGACTTCATCTAAAACGTTTAAAACACTTCCATAAGACTGAAATTACTGACAGATCTATACTCGGTCTGCATCTATGACGTTTAAAACACTTCCATAAGACTGAAATTACCGACAGATCTATACTCAGACTTCATCTAAAACGTTTAAAACACTTCCATAAGACTAAAATTACTGCCAGATCTATACTCAGACTTCATCTAAAACGTTTAAAACACTTCCATAAGACTGAAATTACTGACAGACCTATACTCGGTCTGCATCTATGACGTTTAAAACACTTCCATAAGACTGAAATTACTGACAGATCTATACTCAGACTTCTTCTAAAACGTTTAAAACACTTCCATAAGACTGAAATTACTGACAGATCTATACTCAGACTTCATCTAAAACGTTTAAAACACTTCCATAAGACTGAAATTACTGACAGATCTATACTCGGTCTGCATCTATGACGTTTAAAACACTTCCATAAGACTGAAATTACCGACAGATCTATACTCAGACTTCATCTAAAACGTTTAAAACACTTCCATAAGACTAAAATTACTGCCAGATCTATACTCAGACTTCATCTAAAACGTTTAAAACACTTCCATAAGACTGAAATTACTGACAGATCTATACTCGGTCTGCATCTATGACGTTTAAAACACTTCCATAAGACTAAAATTACTGACAGATCTATACTCAGACTTCTTCTAAAACGTTTAAAACACTTCCATAAGACTGAAATTACTGACAGATCTATACTCAGACTTCATCTAAAACGTTTAAAACACTTCCATAAGACTAAAATTACTGCCAGATCTATACTCAGACTTCATCTAAAACGTTTAAAACACTTCCATAAGACTGAAATTACTGCCAGATCTATACTCAGACTTCATCTAAAACGTTTAAAACACTTCCATAAGACTGAAATTACTGACAGATCTATACTCGGTCTGCATCTATGACGTTTAAAACACTTCCATAAGACTGAAATTACTGACAGATCTATACTCAGACTTCATCTAAAACGTTTAAAACACTTCCATAAGACTAAAATTACTGCCAGATCTATACTCAGATTTCATCTAAAACGTTTAAAACACTTCCATAAGACTGAAATTACTGACAGATCTATACTCAGACTTCATCTAAAACGTTTAAAACACTTCCATAAGACTGAAATTACTGACAGATCTATACTCGGTCTGCATCTATGACGTTTAAAACACTTCCATAAGACTGAAATTACTGACAGATCTATACTCAGACTTCATCTAAAACGTTTAAAACACTTCCATGAGACTAAAATTACTGCCAGATCTATACTCAGACTTCATCTAAAACGTTTAAAACACTTCCATAAGACTGAAATTACTGACAGATCTATACTCGGTCTGCATCTATGACGTTTAAAACACTTCCATAAGACTGAAATTACTGACAGATCTATACTCAGACTTCATCTAAAACGTTTAAAACACTTCCATAAGACTAAAATTACTGCCAGATCTATACTCAGACTTCATCTAAAACGTTTAAAACACTTCCATAAGACTGAAATTACTGACAGATCTATACTTGGTCTGCATCTATGACGTTTAAAACGTTTCTCTAAGATAAAAATTACTCCAGTTCTTTATTATTGGCTACCATCATGATTATCACTGATTATTCTTAACATTGTAATCATTAATATGAATTTTTATTCATCGCCATTCTTTTTATTCCTTTTAATCATCAAATTTAGTGGGATTATTAGTCATCACTATAATTATAGTTGTGATACCTTTTAATTTTAAAATAATCGCTACGAACTTTTCAAAACAATCATCATCATATTCCATAAGGATTATTTTTAAAACGATCACTGTTCATCTTATTCGATATTGATTATCTTTGAAACCATCACTGTCATCATATTTGATATTGATTATCTTCAAACCCATCACTTTCATCATATTCGATATTGATTATCTTTAAAACCATCACTGTCATCACATTCGATGGATAGATTATCTTCAAAACCTTCACTGTCCTCACATTCGATAATGATTATCTTCAAAACCATTACAGTCATCACATTCAAAATTGATTATCTTCAAAACCATCTCAGTCATCATATTCAATAAGGATTTCTTCAAAATCATCACTGTCATCACATTTGATAAGGATTATCTTCAAAACCATCACTGTCATCATATCCAATATAGATTATCTTCAAAACCATCACTATCATCATATTCGACATTGACAAAACCATCACAGTCAATATATTCGATACTGATTATCTTCAAAACGATCACTGTCATCATATTCAATATTGATTATCTTCAAAACCACCATCATCATATTCGGTAATGAATATCTTTAAAACAGTCACTGTCATCTTCTATTTGACGTCACCATATTCGATATGGATTATCTTTATCATTGTGAATATCAGACAAACAAAAAAAATGGTGTTAAGAGTGAAAATTTATGAAGGGTGGGAATGGCCCACATTCCTAACGAAATTAAGCTGGGAATCGAGTTTTGAAATTGACATTAAGTGTTTTAGAACAGGGGAAAGGTATTCGCCACTAGGTAAATTACGACTAAAAACTTTATGGGGCAATATATTCACTACGTTTGTGAGTGTATGTGTATGAGAGAGAGAGAGAGAGAGAGAGAGAGAGAGAGAGAGAGAGAGAGAGAGAGAGAGAGAGAGAGAGAGAGAGAGAGAGAGACTTTTAAAGTTGCGTTCCCAGGCAAACATACGTGGCTATCAATCACGTTTATAACATTGCGAAATCCTTAAGAGTTTCATACATATGACCTAATTTTTGGTTTGCTACTAACTTGCAAAAATAACCATGCGATAGGTTTTCGGAATTTGCATGTCGGGAATGCTATGAAAAAAAGTCATGAAATATCACATGACCTATTTATTTTGATGTGCTACTCAAATAAAAAAATAACCATATTTGAAATGCCTCGAAATAATGAAATTTGTAAAATAGAGTTTTGGAAAATGAATATAGGACTTTGTATGTCTTGAATGCTTTGAAAATAAGATTCATAGAATAGTGTTTAGAGAAAAGAACTTCCTGAACCACAGTTGAATAAATGAAATAGCCCTTACGAACACAAAGTACAAGTGATTATTTTTGTCTTTGACCTTAGTGACCTTGGATAAGACGTTCGTAAACATAGCGATAAGGTCATCCCGAGGCATCCAACGAGAGTGAAAAAGCAGAACGCAAACAGGAAGGGAGGAGAAGAGAGTTTCGTGGTTCGGTAAAAAGAAAATCTGACAGAGTTGGGTGAAAGTTAGTGCATCCTATGTCGTAACCTGGTGGGGTCATGGAAGGTGGCTGGGGGTATTCTGGCACTCCTGGGGGGTTGGAGGAGGGAGGAGGGGTCGCAAAAATGAAGAGAGACCGACACGCCCCTCGGGGTCGTCCCGCGAACAAAGGAACGAGAGTAGGATAGGATAATGGCTGCTCACGTCGAGAATATTGGACTCGGTTTTCGTGTATATCCACGTAAGTTTTTTTTTCTTTTCTTTTTCCTTTCTCTTCTTCCCTCATATTTTTTTTACCTGTTAATACACAGTAGAATTATATTATGAAGACTTATTTCGTGGCCTTTGTATTTCTGTAAGCAAAATCGATCTCTCTTTCAATCTTTTTCTATTTGTATTTCTGTGAACAAAGTCGATTAAAGTAATGACCTGGCGGATTAAATTATTCATGGTTCGGGGTGGGGGGGGGGGGGGGTTTGACTAATTAGAACATTGTTGAAGTGTATTGTGAAAAATTGTGACAGGTAGAGATTTAACGAGTTGAATTATTTATGACTACAAACGTTGTTCTTTTCCTTCTTCTTTGTTGTTGCTCTTGGCAAGTTGATATATACACTTAATGTTGTCATGAAAAAATTATATATTATACTCCCATAAGTATATATATATATATATATATATATATATATATATATATATATATATATATATATATATATGTGTGTGTGTGTCTGTTTATATGTGTGTATATGTTTGTATAAATGCTTATATTTATATATAAGTATATGTTTCTTTCTCTCTTGCGATAGGCAAATTATTGAAAACCATATTAAATTATTTTCTACGAATCGTAAAATGTAGGA
>NC_090737.1:19379517-19391583 GCF_036898095.1 Palaemon carinicauda
GTGTGTAAATAAATTTTGGGTATTATGCTGCAACATAGGTAGTAGGTTGGCCAGGGTACCAGCCACCCGTTGAGATACTACCACTAGAGAGTTATGGCTTCTTTTGACTGGCCAGACAGTACTACATTGATCCTTCTCTCTGGTTACGGTTCATTTTCCCCTTGCCTACACATACACTGAATAGTCTGGCATATTCTTTACATATTCTCCTCTGTCCTCATACACCTGACAACACTGAGATTACCAAACAATTCTTCTTCGTCTAAGGTGTTCACCACTGCACTGTAATTGTTCAGTGGCCACTTTCCCTTTTCTAAGTGTAAAAGAGAGACTTTAGCTATGGTAAGCATCTCTTCTAGGAGAAGGACACTCCAAAATCATTACATTGTTCTCTATTCTTGGGTAGGGCCATAGCCTCTGTACCATGGTATTCCACTGTCTTGGGTTTGAGTTCGCTTGTTTGAGGGTACACTAGGGCACACTATTCTATCTAATTTCTTTTCCTCTTGTTTTGCTAAAGTTTATATAGTTTATATAGGAGATATTTATTTTAATGTTACTCTTCTCAAAATACGTTATTTATCCTTGTTTCCTTTCCTCACTGGGCTATTTTCCTTATTGGAGCCCCTGTGCTTACAGCATCCTGCTTTTCCGACTAGGGTTGTAGCTTAGCAAGTAATAATAATAATAATAATAATAATAATAATAATAATAATAATAATAATAATAATAACACCCCACCTCCGAACACTTGGCTCTTGCCAAACACAAGAGAGAATGTCATTGTTTCCCGTCTTCTCTCTGTGGAAGAATTAGATAACTACTTACCTCTTATGAAGAGCCCTATCTCGTAATTGAGCTTTACTAGGCTAATTGATAGTTTTTAGGGGGAAGCACATCGTAGCTAGAAAGGAATTGAAAGATAAGATTAGAGAGGTTTTTGAAATGAGTTGATAGATAAGAATAGAGAGGTTTTTGAAATGAGTTGATAGATAAGAATAGAGAGGTTTTTGAAAGGAGTTGATAGATAAGATTAGAGAGGATTTTGAAAGGAAATTATATGTAAGATTTGAGAGGTTTTTTAAAAGAATTTATAGATAAAATTAGAGAGATTTTTATATGAGTTGATAGATAAGATTAGAGAGGTTTTTGAAAGGAATTTATAGATAGTATTAGAGAGATTTTTAAATGAATTGATGGTTAAGATTTGAGAGATTTTTGAACGGAATTTATACATAAGATTAGAGAGCTTTTTTAAAGGAATTTATAGATAAGATTAGAGAGGTTTTTGAAATGAGTTGATAGATAAGATTAGAGAGGTTTTTGAAATGAGTTGATAGATAAGATTAGAGAGGTTTTTGAAATGAGTTGATAGATAAGATTAGAGAGGTTTTTGAAATGCGTTGATAGACAAGATTAGAGAGGTGTTTTAAATGAATTGATAGAAAAGATTAGAGAGGATTTTGAAAGGAATTTATATGTAATATTTGAGAGGTTTTTTAAAAGAATTTACAGACAAGATTAGAGAGATTTTGCTATGAGTTGATAGATAAGATTAGAGAGGTTTTGAAATGAATTGATAGATAAGATTAGAGAGGTTTTTGAAAGGAATTTATATGTAAGATTTGAGAGGTTTTTTAAAAGAATTTACAGATAAGATTAGAGAGATTTTGCTATGAGTTGTTAGATAAGATTAGAGAGGTTTTGAAATGAATTGATAGATAAGATTAGAGAGGTTTTTGAAAGGAATTTATAGGTAAGATTTGAGAGGTTTTTTAAAAGAATTTATAGATAAGATTAGAGAGATTTTTATATGAGTTGTTAGATAAGATTAGAGAGGTTTTGAAATGAATTGATAGATAAGATTAGAGAGGTTTTTGAAAGGAATTTATAGGTAAGATTTGAGAGGTTTTTTAAAAGAATTTATAGATAAGATTAGAGAGATTTTGATATGAGTTGATAGATAAGATTAGAGAGGTTTTTTAAATGAATTGATAGATAAGATTAGAGAGGTTTTTGAAAGGAATTTATAGATAGTATTTGAGAGATTTTTAAATGAATTGATGGCTAAGATTTGAGAGATTTTTGAAAGGAATTGATAGGTAAGATTTGAGAGGTATTTGAAAGGAAATGGTAGATAAGATTAGAGATTTTTGAAAAGAATTTATAGATAAGATTAGAGAGGTTTTTGAAAGGAATTTATAGATAAGATTAGAGAGGTTTTTGAAATGAATTAATTGATAAGATTAGAGAGATTTTTGAAAGTTTATAGATAAGATTGGAGAGGTTTTTAAATGAATTGATAGATAAGATTAGAGAGATTTTATTGAAGGAATCTCCAAAGTATCTGTTCAGTGTCTGCATCCATTTTTACCTATTAATCACAAATCACGAAATGTATTTTTTTTTTCTTTCACTTTTCAAATGTAGGTTTATATTACGGACTGTAGAACTTTCATCTAACTGTTAATGGCGTACACCAGCATTGTGTAGGTTTTTTTTTTTTTTTTGGGGGGGGGGGGGGCAGGTATGTACTATCCCTCCTGTTTGCGTTGGATTCTACAAATCTTCATATCCTGCTATGTGTTTGTTGTGCGAAAGTTTCCTGCCACCCATTGTTTACCCCAGTAGTTCATTACGTGGAATTGTTTACAAAACTCACGTATGGTGAAAGTTTACATCGGTCTTCCAAACATCAGGCAAAAGAGCTCCATGACTTGTATTGTATATTATTATTATTATTATTATTATTATTATTATTATTATTATTATTATTATTATTATTATTATTATATTATTATTATTATTATTATTATTATTATTATTATTATTATTATTATTATGAGACAAAGTACAACCCAAATTAGAAAAGTAGAATGCTCAAGTTCACGTATTTTAAACAAATAATTGTTATTCAAACAAAATATCCGAAAAGAAAGGAATAACCATTCTAGCTAAATTGATATTATTATTATTATTATTATTATTATTATTATTATTATTATTATTATTATTATTATTATTATTACTTGCTAGGCTACAACCTTAGTTGGAAAAGCAGGATGCTGTAAGCCCAGGGGCTCCAACAGGGAAAGTAGCCCAGTGTGGAAAGGAAACAAGGAAAAATGAAATATGTTAAGGACAGTAACATTAAAATAAATATCTCCTATGTAAACTATAAAAAAAACTTCAACAAAAGAAGAGGAAGAGAAATAAGTAAGAGGAGCCTTACGCCTTACCTTTAGAATTTCTTTAAATAAGGTTTTTTATGTTAACATTTACATTAAAAGATTTCCTGACTATACACCCAACTTCCGTGATTTAACCACTGTATATTCAGTTCCATTTAAATGTCTTGAAGTTTGGCTCCCTACTGACCCACTCCGGAAGCTTCTTAATTGGGCGTTAATTGTGTTATAGTGTCCCTTGGTTCTTTTCCTTCAGAAGCATGGAGGGGGGAGGGGGTGCCGAAGTGTGTTGAGGGAAGGGAAGGGAAGTGGTAGATCCTCGAGTCATGTCAAAAGGAGGATCTTTTATTTAGAAGTTTATTGGACAGAATTGCATCGTTTTTTTAATAGTTTTGCGGGATATAAAAGTTTTTCAGTTCATCACAAAAGATTTGCTTTATTAGTTTCATATATAACTAGAGGCACACTCAGTAGAGCGCAGACCTCCGCCAAGGCATCTTATTTCTCGACCTTTTGTTCGATCTTGACATGTATTAATTGGCGTGGATTTTCATACACTCAAATATGAAACAAGTTTGAAGTCTCTGTGACAACGATGTCTAAACTTATGGCTGATTACGTGAACTGGATATTTTGTTTGACCTTGACATTGACCTTTAACCTTGACCTTCCAAAATTTAATCACTTCCAGCTTTTTACATAACAGTTCACAAACAAGCACACACCAACAGGGACGAAAACATAACCTCGTTCCAACTTCGTCGGCGTAGGTAATTATGAAAGTATATAAAAAGATTTACCCCTTCATCTTCTGAATAGACATTTATAGATATAATACGTTGGTGGTTTGTAGTTACCTTTACTTAAAACATAATGGACAGATAAATACTATCCTCAAGTTTCCATCACTCATTTGACCTAACACAAAATTCACTATCCTCGGGATAATTTCAAATTCATCTTATCCTTTCATTACATTATATTTCTAAGGCTTTTTTTATCACCCTTTCAGGCATAAACGTATGATACTTACAGACTTTTAACTTTATTCTTAAACTTTGCACACACCTATTTCAGAAAATTAACGTGTTTTATGAAACTTGCTTCTATTATTAATTCTCATTACTATGATGACTGTTTGTTCTTTGTCATCATTGTACTTTGTAGGCTACCATCATTCCTTTTTGCCTGTCAGCATCCTACTATGTACCATTATTGTTCTTTATACGTTAGCATCATAATATATACCATCAATGTTGTGTGTCCGTCAGCATCCTACTCTGTAACATCAATGTTCTTTATCCGTTAGCATCATAATTTATACCATTATTGTTCTTTATCCGTCAGCATCCTATTATATACCATCAATGTTGTTTTTCCCTCAGCATCCTACTCTGTAACATCAATGTTCTTTATCCGTTAGCATCATAATTTATACCATTATTGTTCTTTATCCGTCAGCATCCTATTATATACCATCAATGTTGTTTTTCCCTCAGCATCCTACTCTGTAACATCAATGTTCTTTATCCGTTAGCATCATAATTTATACCATTATTGTTCTTTATCCGTCAGCATCCTATTATATACCATCAATGTTATTTTTCCCTCAGCATCCTACTCTGTAACATCAATGTTCTTTATCCTTTAGCATCATACTATATATCATCATTGTTCTTATTCTGTCGGCATCCTATTAATGGCTGTCAGCATCCTACTGTGTACCATCATTGTTCTTTGACCATCAGCATCCTACGTTCATCTCACTCACACTAAAACGAATTTTCACTTCTATACTTCCTTTCCCCCGAACAAATTTCGGTTTTTCCCTTTCATGTCGGTCCCTCCCATCACTCAAATTCAGTTAACATTACTTTGCAAAACGTTGCATAACCCTGTGAAATATAGATTCATCTTTCGAAGACCGTGGCATTGGCACAGCTCCTCAAGTATTGACGTCACAGATCGAGTGTCATTCGATTTTCAAACACTTTTTTCCTGCCTTCCGTCAAAATATCAGGTATCATTTGATTCCTTGTTTTATCTAATTCTATTTCATTTCTTTATAACTTTTTAACTACAAATCATATTCATGCGAGTATTTTTCTCGTCTTTTAATCCATTTTATTCTATAATCATCCTAGCTGAAGTCATCTCTTTTTCAAAAAACTTTTTTTCTTTTATCATCAAAACTCCCTTTCAAGTCTTTATAGACTTTTAATTAAATTATACTGTAATTATTATGTCTTTCCCTTTTGATTTTTTTAATATTACAACAATTCTCTCGTTCCTATTATAGTGTTTGAAGTTAACCAGAAATATTTCAGTTCAACCTTCAGGCCATGTCATTACTGACTTTTATTTTTCATTTTTTCTTTCTTTCATGCATTCTTTAGTTTGCCTTCTCACTCGCTAGAACAGAATTGGCTTGTAAATTTTGAATTTCTTGTAGCCAGAAGTATACATAGATCATACATTACAGAAAAACTTCATTATTATTATTATTATTATTATTATTATTATTATTATTATTATTATTATTATTATTGTTGTTGTTTTTATTATCATTATTACTAGTTCAGCTACAACCCTAGCTTGAAAAGCAAGAGCTCCAACAAGGAAAAATAGCCCAGAGAGGAAAAGATAAAAGGAAATAAGTAAACTGTCAGGGAATTAATGAACAATTAAAACAAAATATGTTAATAACGCTAACAATATTAAATAGATCTTTTGTATATAAACTAAAAACTTATATAAAAAAAAAAAACAGGAAGAGAAATAAGATAGAATAGTGTCGTCGAGTGTAGCCAGAAGTATCTATTATATCTTCTTTAGATAAATCATACATTTCAAATTATAGTTTACTAAATAATCTCTTTCCATCGGGTAATTTCTTGCATAAATTCCTGTGTCTTTTATTACTGCATAAAAGTTTAAACTTTCTCTTGATGTTCCTATGACAGACATCTACCATTTTTCATTTTTCATCACAATCATTTATATTAATACTTTTTCCTTTCTGATAACATCATTCCTCCTCATTTGGAATTCATTATCCGCTATTACTGCGTATAAAACTTTTGACAAGGCAAATTTTCATGGCTTTTTTTTTTTTTCTGGTGTATCCCTTCAGTAGAACTGTTATTACATTTAATCTTCGTAATTTTACCTCCTTTGAAAGATACCATCTCTCTTTATTATCAATTTTACCACTTATTATCCCCTTATTCTTTCTCTACCATTTATTCTTTCGTATTTATTTTTCTTGTTTTTCAAATTGAGATATGATATATCACTTTGTTTTAAACAAAATTCTCTCTTAGTATATCATGACTATGAATGACTCTTGTCAGAAATTATTTTTTACTTTATGATATATTATATTTTTACACCAGAATATATTCCTTTATAATTCTTTTAATGTTCTGATGGATAAGTATGAAGTAAAAAACAGATCATTGAATAAAAGGAGGGGGTGTTATGCTGGTGCGTGTGTAGAAGTGTATTATGAAGGAATAAAAATTAAAAAATAAAATCCTAAACAGAGTATATCGCGTATTTGGATTAATATATATATATATATATATATATATATATATATATATATATATATATATATATATATATATATATATATATATATATATATATATATATATATATTATCATTATTATTATTAAATACTAAACTACAACTATATATATATATATATATATATATATATATATATATATATATATATATATATATATATACATATATGTATATATATATATATATATATATATATATATATATGTATATATATATATATATATATATATATATATATATATATGTTATCATTATTATTATTAAATGCTAAACTACAACCGTAGTTGGAAAAGCAGGATGCTATAAGCCCAGGGGCTCCAACTGGGAAAGTAGCCCAGTGAGGAAAGGAAACAAGGAAAAATAAAAATATATAAACTATAAAAGCTCTAACAGAACAAGAGGACGAGAAATAAGATAGAATAGTGTGATCGAGTGTACCCTTAAGCCAGAGAACTCTACCCCAAGACAGTGGAAAACCATGGTACAGAGGCTATGGCACTACCTAAGACTGGAGACCAATGGTATGATTTTAGAGTGTCCTCCTAGAAGAGCTGCTTACCATAGCCACTGAACAATTGCAGTACAGTTGTTAACCCCTTGAGCGAAGAAAGATTGTTTGGTAAGCTCTGTGTATTCAGTAGTATGAGGACAGAATAGAATGTGGAAAGAATATCCCAGACTATTCGGTGTATGTGTCGACAAAGGAAAGATAAGCCGTAACCAGAGATAGGAATCCAATGTCGTACTGCCTGACCAGTCAAAGAACCCAATTACTCTAGCGGTAGTATCTTGACGGGTGGCTGGTGCTCCTTGAGTCAACCTACTACTTATAGTTCCTTCTTAATCTTTATACTATTCATTTATGCCTTTATATTTCCAACCACCACAGCTCATTTCATGCGGCTTTTACTGTGCATTATAAAAGATTCATCATTATGTGTATCATATTTATTCTTCAGTTATATTTGACGTCCACCATCACTTCTACAAGGGTTTAAAGGTCGCTCATGAGTGGCAGAGGCAAGGGACAGTCACATTACCCTATGAAGCAGGACAATGCCCTTGAGACTGACCACATATGCATATGATCAGCCCCCAAGCCCCCTCTCCACCCAAACTAGGACTAACGAGGGCCAGGCAATGGCTGCTGATGAAGATAGACCTATAGGTCCCCCCCCCCCCCTCCCTTCCTTAGCTCAAAAGGATGGTGAGATTGCAAAGACCAAAGAAATCAACGATTTTGAGTTGGACTTTAACCCCAATCTGGCATTCACCAGTCAGGGACGTTACCACATCGGCTACCACAAACCTAGAGAAAATTTGTCTCAATAATCTAGATTTTCCAACCCAGACACTTCAAACTACCTCCAAATCTTTTGCACTCATCCTACTACCTTCCCTGGTTCATTTACTCTGTGGTGTCTCATCCCTCCTCTCATAGGGATATTTAACCAAAATAATTGATTTCAGTCCTTCAATCATTTTCACATTCAAAACTTAAAACATAAGTATTCTCTCTCTCTCTCTCTCTCTCTCTCTCTCTCTCTCTCTCTCTCTCTCTCTCTCTCTCTCGGGAGCCACGGATCAGGTGGTTCGAAACCATTTACTGTAGGAGGGGAATACGTTTAAACTGTAGACCAAGCCATTGGCACTTCCGTGGGAGACAGGTATATTGACGGTTAATACCATTGCGACATTTCTGAGACTGACTTAACTTGTGTAGTTGCGGTTGGCTCCTAAAGATTGGGGGAAATACTGTATTAAGTGTATGTTTGCATATATAGTGTATATATGCGTGTATAGATATACCTGTGTATGTATATTATATATACATGTGTATATATATATATATATATATATATATATATATATATATATATATATATACTGTATATGTACTGTACATATATTTGTGTATGTTTGGGTATGCGTATATGTATACACACATGTAAGTATTTAGTGTACAGTATATATATATATATATATATATATATATATATATATATATATATATGTATATATATATATGTGTGTGTGTGTGTGTATATATATATATATATATATATATATATATATATATATATATATAATAATAATAATAATAATAATAATAATAATAATAATAATAATAATAATGTTTATTGGACAAAAACATATATACATACAAAATATTTACAAAAAAAGATTCGGTCCAAGCCCATGTGGAGCAGAGCTCTTCGGGCAATAATACAATAAAATAATATCATCAGTTAAAAAAATTTATAAAAAGTAAATATTGATATTGATAAACTAAATGTACTCATATATATACATAAGAATATACATATGCATACACATACAAATACATATACACACACATGTACATATACATACACATGTACACATAGACACATATAAATGAGATTTTTAGCCTAAAAATAAATGGAAATGTACAGTATATTCGTATAATAAAGTATGATAAAGAAGGGCGGAATAATAAATAGTACAAATTTTGAATTTAAACATTGATATGGTAGAAATGCTAGACTTACAAATGTATACAAGCAATAAAGAATATAAGAATTAAGAACATTATTGCATTAATGGTTAGTTCATGAAGAAATGTCTACTAATAAAACTTAGTACACAGATAATAACATATTAGTATATGATTTTTTAAAAGATCGAATGCTAAGCAATGCCTTAAGATAAGCAGGCAGAGTATTCCATTGTTTAACTCCCTGATAGAGATAAAACTGTTCACATTTCTTTACACGTACGAAGGGAAGAGTTAAGTTAGAGTCTCTTGTTCCATATTGGTGTGCTGATTGTACCTGAATTATTTTTTGTCTAATGGATGGATATTTATGCAGCGAAAGGGTTTGAAACATCAAATTCATTAAGGAGAGTTTGTAGGTATCCTCCAACTTCAGAATCGAGAGAGACCTGAATAGAGGTGATGTATGAGCTAAATAATCACTCGAAGTTATTATTCTCACCAGTTTTTTTTGCATAATGATTAGCGGTTGCAGGACGTTTCTACTGCAACTCCCCCACGCTGTAATGCAGTAATTTAGATGAGGAGATACTAAAGACTGGTAGAGTTGTTTTAATATATATAGCGGGAAATAATCCTTCAGCCTATATATGATACCTATAACTTTGGAAATTTTATTGACTATCATATCCACATGCTTACTGAAGGTTAATTTATTGTCAAACATTACTCCTAAAAATTTTCCACTGGATTTCTGGTCAAGAGTGTGATTTCCTATTGCAACTCTTATGTTACCGGGAACTTTGCGCAAAGAAAATATTATGAAATATGTTTTTCTCTCATTTAGGGTCAATTTATTCGATAGTAACCAATTTTTAACATTATTTAAGTTAGCAGTTAAAGAATTACAAAGAGAATAAATATTTTTATGACAAAGATGGAGCGTGGTGTCATCGGCAAAAAGTGTTTATACTTATAGTTACAGTGATCTCTTAAACCATCATCACAATCTTGTAGAGAGAGAGAGAGAGAGAGAGAGAGAGAGAGAGAGAGAGAGAGAGAGAGAGAGAGAGAGAGAGAGAGAGAGAGAGAGAGAAGAGATTTCCCTCTAACACTTAACTTTCATTTTCTCAATTTGAATGTGTCCACGTGGGTTGAAGTAACGGTATTTTGTATAAATGTAAATTCTTCATTGGTGTTCTTACAAAGTGGGAAACTGACACCAAGATCTCATAAGAAGCGAGACGAAAAACTATTGTCAAATCCAATATCACTAGAACTCTACTTGTTGCAATAACACAGAATCTCAGAAATCAAGCCAAAAATTTAATACAGCGAAGAATTCCCTTAGAAATATTCCAGTTCGTAAAACTTTTTCCAGTTCTTAAAACTATTCCAGTTCAATCATGAGGGAAGGAAGAAATTCCTGGAACAGAGGCACACACAGACCTCACTCCCGCCTCTTCCGTAATCCCTTTTATACCTAGAATCCCCGTGACAGGTCCGCCACTAGATGGGATGGGAGGTAGGGGTGATTGGGTGGTGGGAGTCATGGAAGGAGGGGCCCGCGTTGTGGTCCAGCTCGGGTCCGAGGGTGGCTCAGGGGATCCACCTCAGTCGTCCCACCAATCATTCTTCCCCGGGTCTCTATTACTCCCTAGGGAATCTGAAGAATCTCTGTAATTTGGGTAAAGCCATTTCTATTCTCTATTTCTTTTTGGGGGGCTTACTGGAAACCCTGGAATCTTTCCACTGTAGTAGGGTCAAAGTACTCGCGATGATATTGCGTGGCAGCGCATGATAAGAAATTTATACCGATAGTTTCGTGCAGGATTGAAAGTGGGAGCCCATATTCGGAAGTGTTCGTAGTCTGCAACATATATATATATATATATATATATATATATATATATATATATAGTATATATATATTTGTATATATATGTGTGTATATATATATATATATATATATATATATATATATATATATATATACACATTATATATATCCAAATAAGCCATATATTTTAATACATTGATATCTAGATTCTCTTACCTACTTCGGGATCAGAGTCCCTAGGCGAAACCACTTAAAAGACAATAGCATCTGACCGGCCTGGAATCGAACCCTGGTCCAGGAAACTTGTATGATGGTGACCGTACCATTTAGCCACGAAGAAAGATGTATTAAAATATATGGCTTATTTGAATATGAAAAAAACACGTCTAAATGTGCAAAATTTACCACATATATATATATATTATATATATGTATATATATATATATATATATATATATATATATATATATATATATATATATATATATATATATATAATGTATATGATGGGTGTTTTTGCGTGCATATTTGTGTAAATATGAATCCTTTTATAGTAACAGAAAAAATTTTGTCTAGCAAGGAAAATTTAAAGTATATAAAGTCAACGTAGTAATTTACGAAGTCATGCATAAATTTTATTATCTAATCGATGATTTTTTTTTCAATGAATAAGGGTTTATGTGAAGCATATTAATAGCAGCTATTTTTCAGTCATTTGAAAGCGTGAAAGGACCTTAGGATCTTGGTAAGGGTCAATGGGTCAGAAAAAGACCTTATAATTATGAGAGAGAGAGAGAGAGAGAGAGAGAGAGAGAGAGAGAGAGAGAGAGAGAGAGAGAGAGATTTGCAAGCTCTCAAAAATGAGAACAAAACAATGTTTTTAGGAAAAAAATAACGTGAGAGAGAGAGAGAGAGAGAGAGAGAGAGAGAGAGAGAGAGAGAGAGAGAGAGAGAGAGAGAGAGAGA